>NW_005842811.1:185385-195284 GCF_000455745.1 Alligator sinensis | reverse complement strand
GGGCAGGAAGAGTAGGAACAGTAGCCCTGTGGTAGGAAAGGGCATTCCCACTGCTCCCTTTGTGAGTGCACAGATGCCTCTAGTCCCTGGCGCGGTTATCTGACTGCTTTGCCTAGCACTGGGTTTGCTCCAAAATGTGTTTGACAGCAGAGAGGGACTTCCAAGACAACCACACATTTGAGATGCCTAAGGGGCAAAGCAGAACATGTTATTTATAGATTCTACTAACCTTGGAAATATCAACAGATTTGCCGCATTTTGCCTGCTCGATCTTTGGGTCAAAGCTTTTTGCTGTCCGCAGAAACAGCTTGGCTTGTTCAAGGTCGTTTGCCTGTTTTGCTTTGATTGCTGCCTTCATGTACTGCTTCTTCCTGTTCTCCAGAAATTCCAGCTGTTCCCTAGCTGACAAGGAACAGCCATATAAGAACAGCCACCTGACATCACCCTCCACCCCGAAGTGTGTTCACTCCGTTTGACTGATGGCAAAGAAAATGTCATTAGCTGACAGCTGGTTTTGACTGATACCTCCCGGGCAGTTTGAGATGCAACCACTACACAATGGATGATTTCATTTTCACACTAGTCCCAAAACTTAATACTACCTCTTCCACCATGGCACCACACATCCAGGAACCTCAAAGAACACAAACCTACAACCCTTCATGTAGAACATCACAACACACCTGGGAGATGCTGTCACGACTTTACAGATGGGGAAACAGAGGTTACTGCTGAGCTGAATTAAAAATTTAGGCCCAATTTCCAATTCCAAAAAACAACTGATGACCCTGAGCCAGGGGTTTTCCTGCACATGTGCACACACAAACCCTGTAGGCACAATGGATACTCACATTTTTCTTTTATACCCTAATGTAACTTTCTTTTGGGTCACTCTCTCCACACTTCAACAGTTGGGACAGCTGTTATATTTAGGATGGATCGCTTGAAAATCATGATCCAAAGAACCTGGCTTTTTCCATACTTTTGTTGGCTTAGAAAGAAATGTGCGGTGATTATGTGTCTATTTCCCTGGATTCTTTTATTGCACTCACTACTTCAGTACATGAGTGTGATTACCCAAGTGATGCACTTGCAAAAGATGGCATCCCTGCTATACAAACGCACCGAGCGGGCTGGTGAAGCTATTAATGGCAGCAAGAATATAGGTCAACTGACTAGCACTTATTCCCTTTCTCAGAGAGAAGCCAGCAGCACTGTTGCTGTGTGCACAAGCTGTCCAGCTGGCCAAATACAAACTGATTAGATAAGGTTGTTTGCCCAGGTTTTAATTCAGTCTGAACAGGCAGAAGCCCGCGTGGTCCTAGAAACAGAGCCATAGGTATCTTCAAGAATGCTCTGCAGACAGCTGCCTGAGCAAGGCCTTGCTTTCCTTCTCAGCCTCTGCAGCCACACTGTCACAGTACAGGCCTTAAACCAGTAGTTCTCAATCATTTGAATCAGGGCACTCTTCACAACTTCTCTGAATTTGGCAACACTCTTGGCTGAGAACCACTGTTGTGCTGCCTCCACCTACCTCGGTTTTTCTCAACCAGGTGCTGCTGCACGCTGTGGCCTGTATTAGTTTTCTGATATACCTCAAACAGGCAGGAGCAGAGGCATAAGTAAAGAGTTTCACATCTTTGGCAAAGCTCCTTTGTGCCCCTGGGGTGGGTGGGGTGGGAAGGGAGGTCTTACCCACCTTGGTTTCCCCACACTCAACTCCTCCAGCCAGGTGGTGCACAGGACTGCTCCAGCCCAGCCCAACTCCTCTGGCCAGGCAGTGCAAAGGGCTGCAGCCGAAGCACATGCTTTTTCCATAGCCCTTCCTGGTCTGACCCTGCATACTCCCCTGGTAACACAGGGACACAAGATAGTCCCACCTGTCTGACGCACCTCCGTATCTGGAAGCATGTGGGGTCAGACTGAGAAGGGTGGTGGAAGAGCATGTGCTCCAGTCGCTGTTGTTTCCTCACCTGCCTGCAAGGAAGCATGCAGGGCACACCAGTTGAGAACCGCTGCCTTAAACTGAGCTGCCTTTTCTGGATGCATCTCACTAGTCCATCCTGAGAGTGAGTGGAAGAGAACCATGGATGCCCATTTTTTGCCACTCAAGGGACAACAGAGCACACAAGTCAATAAAGTGCACCTAGTTCATGTAAGAGTGAGGCACAGTGCAACACGGTGACTGTTGCCTCTGCTGCATGCCCCTATATGTTACCTCTGAATAGCAGAGGGCGATGCTATTGAAGGGTGGGGTCTAGGGTTGGCTTACGCAGGCACACTGACTGCCCAACCTAGTTTAACCAAGGCAAAACATTGGCACTGACTGAAAATCCTGAGGAGCCTACGACAAGAACCAGAGTGGATGAGTCCAGGTTCATGCTGTTCTTCCCTATTTGAGAGTAGGTCATGCCTAGACCATAAACTTACCGTGACCATCAGTGGTGCCCTCAAACGTGCCACAGCACTGCGCACATACTGCTTCCCAGACCAGCAGCAGTACAGCAGAGTCCACTTGGTGCTGAGGGCAGAAACTGGCATTGAAGCTCAGGAATGATAATTAGCGTGCCCTTGACACCATGGTGGGCTCAGCTCCACTGCTTCTAGTCCAAGAGGTAGCAACTGTGGGGTGCGCATGAGGGTGCCACTGCTGGGCTGGCAGCCTGAGGTCTAGATATCCATGAGTAAGGCCTGGTCAATCCACAAACAGCTTCTTCCTAATGGCAAAGTAACACAGGCTCTGTGAATGACAAAAGGCTAATGCTGTCACCTAACAGCTGAGCCGATGCGTGCCCAGACCCATCCATGGCTTCTGCTGGCTGCTGTGGCCCCCTCAGATTCATGTTACATTCTGCCAGCACAGGAACCACAGACATCTTGCAGGAGCCAGGCAGGCTGGCAGCTTCTTATGGTAGCTGCTGACTGGTGCCCAAACTTCTGGTGGCAGCGGCAGCATTCTTGTGCAGACGAGACCCAGCACTTGTGGAAAGATCAGGTATCACTTTTTTTTTTTTTTTTTTTTTTAAATAAAAGGGGAAGGAGAATCATTCCTTAATAGACAGATTAGGTCCGGGGAGCTCCATCTATACATTTAAATCGAGGCAGCAAAAACAGGGCAAAACACAGCTCATGGAGGCTCAAAGATTTATGTTTCTCCAGCCTGACTTGCTTTCTGACACAGGCCACAGAATTTCACCAATGGAGAGGGAGTGCGAGCTGGTCAGTGCGGCACTCAGGAACACCTCCCTGCTCCCCAGAAGTCCTGCATTGCACAGCTGGCCAGAGGGGCTCTGTGAATGTTTTCCTTTGGTCTGGAGAATCTATCAAAGGCTGAATGAGAAAAGGAGAATGAACTTAGGGTAAGGCACAGGCACAGCACAGACAAGCAAGGAGTTTTGGTCCTAGTCACACCTTGGCCACAACCTGGCCGAGTCATTTGAACCTGGCACTTCATCTCTGAGCCTCTAGATCTCCACCTGTAACACGAGTATTTTGCAGGGAGGTATTTGGCAACCTGGCAGGAGGGTTATGGGGATGAATTCAATACTGTTTGTAGCACACTGAGATCCTCAGGTGGAAAGAAGTAGGGAAACAGCCACTCCTGGGGGAAGAATCTTATGTCAGCTCAGCCAATGGTCTGGACAGGCAAGCCATCCGCTGACATGAGAATATATTTTTAGTTCAGTAGCTATCGGATGCCCAAGTGAAACTTTACGTATACAGCCTTATTACACAAATGTGAAAGAACTCATCATCCTATAGTCACCCAAACTACCCCCTGAAAGCAGAGCCACGCAGCTGGCCTGCACCTGCTCTCCATCAAGCACGTGGAGAGCAGTTCCTATTGAAGTGACCCAAAGCTGCACATTCCAGCCCAACAGCAGTACTTCTCTCCAGACCAGTAAGGCAACATTAAGCACATCTAATCTAAAAGACATGGCATGTGCACTGCTGGAAGTGACCAGCCCTTTGTTCTTACCTGATGGGGAGAGATGCTCAACTGATCCGTCTTTGCCCAGTGCTTTGGCAGGGGTGGATGGCGACATGGCTCTTTTCATGTGCTCGGGAGAGCTTTCTCGGGCTCCAGCAAATGGCACCATAATTGGTTTAACAATCTGCGTTGGCTTCTCAGGCAGCTGAGCAGGCTTTTTGGCAACTGGGGCCTGTGTGGGAGGTTCGCGCTAGCATGGCAAAAAAAATTAATGTTAAATGCATAAAACCCAAGGCAAAGCTTAGAACAGCGGCTCAAACATTCATGGACACATTCCACAACATCAGCCTCCTGCTGTTCCACAGAGGAACACAACACCCCAGTTGGCAAGTTGAATTCATAGGGCCTACAAGCAGTAACGCGTCGACTTGCAGCTGACATGCACTGAGAGAGGCTTGGATGCTCGCAAGGAACAAGAGAGAGATTGGGCATGGAGCTGCCTCCAGAGAAAGGCAGATGAAGATGGGAAAAAACAGTCAAGGTATTTTTCATCTGAAAACTAGAAACATGAGACAAGCCAGCCAGCCACAAGATGTGTGGAAAGAACCAACCCAAAGCCTTATGGTATAATGCAGCTTGCCAGGCAGTGTGTAAGCACTAGACACCCTGGTGAGCTCACAGAGCTGAGAGCTCCCTGGAGGCAGATGGTGAGTGAGGGGAGGAACTGGCCCACAGCAAGGCACTCATTTTGAAGGCAAAACCCACATAAGAACAGATGCAACACAAATCACAGCTCCAGAGACTCTGAAAATATCCCTTTGAGATCTCCCCACCACTATATCCCAAGGCCTATTCTTACTGTCCCCCCAGAGACCTGGATCCTGCATTCCTCAGAGCTGGAAATCCAATCGTTTCTTCCCCAATCTCTGGAAGATACAGTATGTTAATGATAAAATACTAAGAAGAACTTCAAACCTCCTCCCCCTCATCATCTTCGTTTTCCATCTCTTCCATGTTGGCCAGTTGGTTGGCGCTTTCCAGCACTGCAGCTATTGTGCCACTGCCATCTGTGGGTGCCATACCGGGAATAGGAGGAAATCCTGGAGAGGAAGGGAACAGAACTCAAAACAGTTGAATAAACAAATCCTTAGTTTTCTCTTCACGCTGCCCTTTCCCTTCCTAGACAGGTTACTACTAGCTTGGCAAATAAGTGTTCCTTTTTCTCTCATCATCATTTCAGGACCAGAACTTAGAAAAAGTTAGCTACTTCTGAAAGCATCTGTGCTCATCCAACAACTTAACACCCACATAATTTCACTGCGCAACACCTGCTGAATCACTGAAGGCAGAGAAAAACCCACTGCACCATTCAAAAGCCAACATTTCCATCTTCCCACTGGCACTAAACGCTCCTAGCCACGGCTTAAATTGCAAGCTACCAGACTGTTAGACCTGCACTGCCTCTCCAATCTAGGAGAGCTTTTTGTTGCATGCTAGGCCTGAACAGCAGGTCTTGACCAAAGCAATCTTTAATCCTTGCTACCCCCTTGTTTCTCTGGTAACCACTACGGGTTATCACTGGTATTAACATTTACAAGATGTTTGCAGCAGTTTCATTAAACACAACTATATCCATTAGCAGGAATAAACTGCCCTCATTACAGCATTCCAAATCTACAATTTCAGGGACTAAATGGACTTGAAGGTCTAGGACTTTGTTCTAGAAAAGAAAGGCTGGACAAAGCCTGGGTAAACAAAAGGATCGCTGATGGTTTGAAATCAAACCACCCTGCCTAGAATGAATGCCTTTTAGTTTAAGAAACCCCAGATTTTCAGACTGAATAAAAGCATTAATTGCTAATCACAAAGAGCTGAAGTGAAGCAGGATCCTCTGAACATAAAGCTGTGATCAAGTAAGAAATTAGCCCCTTTGGTATTTTTATATTGTTGGGTAGGTACAAAAAGCACTGCCACCAGCACAGTACATCCTATACAGGTTTTTGTTATCCACTCCTCTGCTGAGCCACTTATGTGATGTAATGCAAGTCACAGTTACTGCTGCCCCATATGTTAACAGACAGAGCATCTCGGAGGTCTTGATGTTTCACTGGACCACCAGCACTTAAAGAGCAAAGCTACATCCCACTGGAGCTCAGAGGTTACGGCCCAGCAAAACTCTTACACTTACTTACAGTTCTTTGAACTATTTTCCATTGTTTTGAGGGAGGCTTTGAAAATGGGAGGTGAAGACTTGAATCTCTAGGTTGCTAGTTGAAATCCAGTTCAGATCAGCAGTGACCTAAAGTTACTACTATTAGTTGGCCGGTGGGTAGCATCCATGTCACTAAAAGGTAGTTATAGCCAGGTCTCACCAGAGGTACCATGGACTGACTGGGTATGAAACTAACCCTAGAGATGGCCATTCCAAGGAAATGGAAAGGGTTGAAGCATTCTGGTGGGGCAGCATGAGGAAAACTGTGCTTTTGCTGCTTATATGGCACCTGATCCATGACTAAATTAAGGCCTGTCACCTCTTATCAGTGCATCTATCTGCTGCAGCACAATCTCACCGAGGGCTTCAGTGTCTGGTATTTATCTTACTCTTTGTAAGCCACATACTCTTAAGAGTGGTTTGAAAACACTTAGGCAGCCAAGAAACTTAAGGAATCTGAGGAATTATGTCATGCTCCCACGGGTTTACACACACACACACACGAACTCCCCCTCACAGGCACTGACATTTAAAGGCAACAGGCAACGTTCCACAAGTGCTGTTTTTTAAACATTAAAACATCATTGCTACTAAAAAGCTTGTCACAGGGATGAAGAGAGATTACTGGGCTCTGTGGTCCACAGGGGTAGGTGCTGCCCAGGCAGGGCAGTGCATGGGATCCGGGGCTGGGAGCAGGACAGAGCTGTGAGCAGTTTGTTGTGGGGGGCAGGGGCAGGTCCCTGCCAGTGCACACACCCCGGGGGAGGCATGTGCCCCCCAGATTTATGTACAGGGTGGAGGTGGGCTGCCTGCTGTGGGCTCGGGGCCAGAGCTTGTGCCAGCTTCTTCCTGGCAGGGGACCTGGGCCAGTGCTGGGAGTGGGGTGGGCACTGCTGCACAGGGTGGGGTGGGAGGCAGCGGCAATGCTGGGAGGGGTGGCTATAGCCCGGCCTAGCGCCACCCCTGCTTGGGGTACTCCACTCTGTTGCCTTTCCCTCGGGAGACCCCTGCTGTGGGGCAGGCAGGGGACGCGTGGCCAGCACAGGGCTCCCAAGGGAAAGGTAGTAGAGCAGAGTACCCCCAGCATGGGCAGCGCCAAAAGGGAGCTCGAGGACTATAGCAACCCAAAAATTTCCCGTAGCCCCTGCCCCGTAGCAACCCCTCCCAGTGCGGTGGCCACTGCCCACCCTGTGCAGCAGAGCCTTCCTCACTCCCAGCCCCAGCCTAGCCTCCTTGCTGGGAAGAGACTGGCACAGCACCTGGCCCCAAACCCACAGCGGGCAACCCATCCTCTGCCCCATGAGGGGGTGTGTGTGGGGGGGGGGGGGGGAAACATGTCCCCCATGCCCTCTGTGTACATGCTAGGGGGGCACACAGTGGTGGGGAGCCCTCCATCCTCGCCCTAGACAAGCCACCCGTGGTTCCATCCCACTCCCAACCCCAGAGTCTCATTCACTGCCCTGGCTGGGCAGCACTTGTCCCTGCCCCACTCCTTCCCTCACCGTGGGGGCCTTGATCTGCCTCCCCATGCCCCTTCCTGTCCCCACGCTCCTTGCGCTCCACAGACATACCAGCAGGGCACTGCTCTCCAAGTCGCTGGGCTGCATTTCTGGCCATGTGCATGCATACACGTGGCATTTATCAGTGACACTGTCAGCTACACCAGCCAAAAAAAGCCGATATTGTTCATTTTCCTTTTAATCGGTTCCAATCCGAGTTGTGACTGATATATTGGTGCACCTCTAATACATGTTAAATGCTCTGAGACAAAAAAATGCTAAAAGACTTGTAGCTCCTCTGGAACTGGAAAGATCTGACAGTGTTTCCACAGGTTTCAAAATTCCATTCAAATAAAATGAAGAACAAGTATTTCCACTGTTCAACCTTCCCCAAGCAGGGCTAGCACAGGCGGATAGTGGGTGAGCCCTCAAGCCCTCGCATTTTGATAAACTGATCTCCTTGTTCTTCCTGAGTCAGGCTGGGCAGGAGCACCATTCAAATACTCGCACTGCCTAACAAGCAAGGTTAACTGCCAGCAGTATGCCCCCACTTGAAAGTTAACAAGCATAGGGATGAGCAATCCCACAGTGTATTTTCAGTGCTGTCATGCAGCTAGGCTGGCCTCCCTGTGACACAGGAGTAAGGACTGGTGAAGCAATACCAACAGGAGTGCCCAAGCACCTAGCTAGTAGGCAGGTGTCAGTGCTAGGACATTTCAAGTACTCACTTACCAGGGGGAACAGGTAATTCAGCAAAATTCACTTTTCTCCCTGCTTTATGGGCCCTTATAGCATCTTGGTATTGCTGTAATCAGAGATGTTAGTTAGGATGCAGGCTGGCTTTGGCTATTGTAAATCAGCAAATCATTTTACACTCAAGCTAAAACAAACATGGTGGCAGAACATAAGGTCCTCTGCACTGGGTGGACTGCACAGCAGCATGTGGCAAGCAGATAAAAGAAAAGCCTTTAAGGAGAATGACTGCTCCTGCCCACTGAGCAACACACATGGTAAAACACACCCAAACAGTTAAAAAGCTTCAGAACTCTAGGGACTGGAAAATTTAAGCTGTCTATTCCAGCCCAGTCTTGTTTCATTGAGCCTCTGATTTTGCACCAACAATTATTTGTACCCACAATAGGTCACTTAGATGTCTATGCTCCTGCATTCAGGCACAAAGAAATGGAGGCTTGTGTCTTGAAGATGCTCACATAACTAGCTCAACACATGTCTAACACTACATCACAGATACCACTTAGAAGCACTAATGCTGCCACCTTCAAAGCAGCATCACTGCCTTCTGGCACAGAGACCAAAGTTGTCAAAAGTTAAGTGGACTGGATATTGTATTACACAGCCAGAAAAGATGGCATAAGGGTTCAAAAACCTAATCTCCCCTAGAATCTCAGCATCCAGTCAACAGTTACCTCAGTCCTACATTTATGCAGGGGCAATGTACAGAACATTTTTCCTCCCCAAGCTTGAACTTCTACCAGTGTCTGGATAAAAGGTCTCCTCCTTGAGCTGTACACTACATTTCAGGGGAGCCTACCTCCTTGGTCCGTAAAACATTCCACCAAGGTAGAGGTGCCACACACAGGGAAGCACAGCACTTACCTTGGCTAGCCTCTCATGCATCCTGCCTTTCCGATCATCCCCATTGGCCTTTGCCTGTGCTGCTGCAGACCGGTATTTCTCCAGCCTCTGCTGCAAAGCTTCCAGTACTGTTTTCGGCTGCTGTGGGGAAACTTTGAAATAATGAAGACAATGAAACAATCAACATTTCAGAACCTGCACTGGCTGTCTGTGTTCTTTCCATGCCTCACCCTTCAACACAGCCGTTAATTCAGAACCGAAACCCTACTAGTGGCCACTCAAAGCAGCACACAGTTTCATCATCATCTAATTATTAAAGCTCTTTCTTTAGTAGCAAGTGCTTATTCACTCCTAATTATTGTCCCTAAACATCATGCAAGAATGTGATCAGCTAGGGATGACCCCATTCTACCTCAGTGCAGGGGAATGGGTTCTTGAGGTCCCCATCAGCCCTATGATTTCTGTAATCCCGTACAGAGAAATCCTGTGTTACAAATCCTACCTGAAGCTTCAGACATTACAAGACTTTCAGAACTTTTTTCAGGAACAGGTACCACTCGTTTAGACAGAGCCTGTGTCTTTTCAGGGCCTTCAATGTCTGCGAGGGGAGGAAAGAAGAGCGTGAGACCTTTCAGAGCATGTTCCACAGAGAGCAAGTCAG
>NW_005842811.1:177240-185354 GCF_000455745.1 Alligator sinensis | reverse complement strand
AGCAGGAAATCTTGTTTAAGCACAACACCTCTCAGGCAGCTGTTCAGCTTCAAAGCAATCTCTGGGTAGCTAGAACAGCCTAAAGCTCCTGTTATTAACTGCTGGTGCTTTAATGGAAATGAAGCCTGTTTCTAGTAGAGTGCTTCATAAAACTTGTAGCTAAAACAGTAAGAAATAAACCCTTCTAGGTAGCATCCCTTCCAAAATATCACTTGATATATCAACGTATAGGAGATAGAGCAAACAACTTTGTTAACTTACTAAGGAGCTCAGTAACCCAAAAATGACCAAAAGAGAACAGACAATAAGACTATCTACTCAGATAATTTTTTGCCTGGCAACATTTAATAATCTAGAAAAAAGAAACACTCCCTCCAAATCTATCCTGAATTTACTTGTGCACTATAATGGGGAAGTCTCTCTCTGTCCCCTGCCGTTGATCAGTTTATACCCTAAGGATTCATAAACCTTATCTTAGCTGGTAAAACTACAAATGCTTTTCATTTATATTTAAAACAAACGTCTCATTATTTTTACTGAATGAAAAAGCAGTGTATTCTATGGATTGAGCATTGTCTGGTAGTGATGATTTTAATGCATTTGCATTCGTGTATTTTAAGTTTGATAGCTTTCGAGGATCAGAACATTTTACTTCCTGAAAACACATTTATGGTTGATCTACATGTCTGCAATATTGTCGGATCAAGAGATAGAACTGAAGACACTATTCCGGTGAAGTGCCTATCTTCTGTCTTTCTCTTTCGATTTACAGCTTTAGCTGCTGCTACTTCATTCATTTCGTTTCTGAATTATACCTGATATCTGCTGGAACCTCTCATTTCTAGCAGCTTGCAAACAGTTTATGAACCAGCCACATCTGTTTTCTAGGAAGCAGCCATTAAAGTCAAATCAGAAATCAAGTAGAGCAGGGTGGTAGAGGGAAATCAGGATGAAATAAAGTTTGAAAAAAATTGTGACAGATCAAAGGTACCCGACTACACAATCTGTCACTTAAATTAGATTTTTTCTGACTGGCTCATGGATCAACTCCTACTAAAATGGAACAACATTTCTCATTGTGCAAGGAGTGATGTTCCCTGCAGGCAAGTCAAACCACTCCAATTTTTAAAGATTTTATTGAGCATCAAAAAGACATTTCACAATGCAAGCCCCCTTGAACCCTGGACTGTGGGTCTCATTTCTGTACCTAGGGTAAGTCAGTGATCAATTTTCCTGATAACACCAACACTGGACATGTACGCTGGCAGAAAACCAAACTGCAAAGTGACCTAGGTAGACTGAGGTGGGGAGCAAACCAAGATGGCTGGGGGTAACAAGTTCTTTAGTTTTATTCCCACAAAAGTGAAATACAGGGACAAAATAGGAAGAGACATAATCAAGCAGCACCCCCACCTTGCACTAAATCAAGGTCACCATTTCATTTCTTAATCCAATCCTAATATTGCTATTTCTTATAACTAGAAATTGGAAATGCAGTGGACAATTAAGACTGGGAGGAAGATGCACACAAGGGGTGCTGACAGATGTGGAAAAAAACCAAAACAAAACAAAACAGTGCTTTAGCAGAAGAGGAATCGCATCAGTTTGACCTGGCTCCTCAGCATCTATATAGCTTGTGTGCTTCAGCAGGGCTTTTTGGCACTTTTATTTAATAGCTGATTCAATTAGTTATTAGATAAAAGCATCCAACAACCCTGCTAAAGCGCACAAGCTATACAGATGCTAGGCAAGCTGGGTCAAACTCATGCAATTCCTCTTCTGGGCATGCGCTGCACTCAGAACAGGGATGCACCAGGCTTAAGGTGCTGGGTTTTTTCCCCCACATCAGTAAGGACCCAAGAAGATTTGTGGTCCACAATACAAAGGAATCTAAGTAGTACTGCTAGAAACTAGGTTCGTTTCTACCCAGGATGGCTCCAGATGATGGCTTCAGAGACAGACACTGGTCCCTCTGTTCAGCTGTGGTTTGGTAGTCCTAGTCAGAGACAACTATATGGCAAACTTCATGATGTATAATTTTTACTCTTTCGTGGCCTTGTAATTCAATCCAAAACCTTTCTGTTGCTTTACGAAGAGATTAAAAGGCTCTCCCATCTGACATGCTCTACTGGTCTTACCTTGTGGAGATGGGGGCATATTCTGGAGGTCTACAGGCTCTCCATTGTCCAGAGCTTCTAGGACCAGAGCAAATTTCTAAAACAGAAAAACCAAGCAAAAGGAGATTCATTCTTGTGCGCCCAACATCCACCAGTGGGTGTGGAACTCTCCTGAAAGTAAGAGGATAGACAAGTCCGCTGCTTAGGGAGCATTTTCTAGCGGTTAGATTCCTAACCTGGATGTCTGGTGTTTGAATGGTGTACCTTGCCAATTTTCATATATTCTTTTGCCTTCTCTAGATCTCCTTGCTGCTTGGCTTTCAGAGCTGCTGTTTTATACTCCTGTTGCCTTGTAACCAGGAGCGCTCGTGTGCTGGTGTCTACGGGTTCTGCATAAGACAATAAATCAAGGATTACACTAGCGTGAGCTGCATCCCCTGACTTTCTCATACACCCAAACATGCATTAGTTCCTTAGTGCTTGGAATCACACATCTACAGTGCATAATGATCCCTTCATCCAGGGCAACCCCAGAAGTCCCATCAGCCACAGCAATCCCACTTTGCAGTCCTACAGTGCCTTTTATACAGGATGTCAAAGCTCCTCACAAGCAGTGATGTGTTCCTCACACTTCTTTGTGTTACACGGAGCAGAATTACCCTCATATGTTGGCCAAAAAACCGAGGTATGGAGAGGCTGAACAAGAGATAAGACAGTTCAGCGCCAGGAACCCCTAGGAATGCCTTCCACCTGCCACTATGGCAGTTACGAAGAGATCTGGGAGTCAGAATTCCCAAGCTCTAGTCCCAATTGCAAACGATTTCTCTCTGTGATCCTGCTCAAGTCGTGAACTCAGGCCCTTGAATAGTTTGAGACTCTCAGGCAAGACGTGCGATCAATGTATCCCTGAATCATGCTCTGATAGGCAGATCCTCGGAAAGTGGGCGCTCCCAAAAACTGATGTGTTGGAACTGCTTATTATCAAGTAACGTGGTACCTGTTTCCAGGACAGCAGTGACAGCATCGTGACCCTGCGGAGAAGCTGGCTTCACAGACTGCTCCACATTACTGTCAGACTTTAACTCGTGACCTGCAGGTGATTCCACTTTCTGTTCAGATACTTCAGCTGGATCACCTGAAGGCTCTGGTACAGCTTCTGTGGCTTGAGGTATGTAAGCAGAGCTCTTTCCTGATGCTACCAGGGGTGGTATCTCTTCTTCATTGATCTTCTTGCCCTTCTTCACTGCAACCAGCATGGTTTCCAGCGTCTAGCAGAGATCGAGGAGTGAAGTCAAGAAGGGCTGGAATTTCCATTACAGATGCAGATTATGTACAATCACTATATTTCAAACTTGTTCCCCTACTTAGGGCAAGAAGCATTAAGCCATCCTCTTTGATAGTCACTAGACATTCTCACCGTTTACTGTTTTTTCCCTATTTCATCAGCACCAGGATTGCTGCAGAACTAAAGGAAAGACTGACAAAGCAACACATTCTCCACACAGCTATTAATGCAAACTTCACTCGGTCCACGTATCAACATGGGGCTGGGAGAGTTCTCTTTTCTAGCAGTGAGGAGACTGGGGCCACACTGACTAGCTTATGAAACCTTTGTCACTCAGACTGAAAACAGTGACTGAACGCCAGCAGTGGCAGTATATTTTGTAATCAGTCTTGACCAGGGATGCTCAATCCCTGGCCTGCAGACCCCACCTTGACCCAGCACCCAGTCATCTGACCCATGATTTGGTGTGCAGGGCCCAATACCTTTGCCAGGGATACAAGCCTTGGAGCCCAAATCACACGCTCAAGGCTGGGCAGAGGCGGTATGGGCCCCCAGAACCTGATCCCCACAGGTGGAGCTAGGTAGAGGTGGTGCAGAGTCCTAATTCCAGGATTTGGAGCCTACAGGAGGCGGCATGGGGTCCTGGGGCCTCAAGCATGCATGGGGGGGGCCAGGCAGGGGTGGTACTGAGTCCTGGGACCCCAACCCTGGCATGTGGGGCCAGGCAGGGGCAATGCAGTTTGGATCTGGGTGTGCAGAGTCCAATATGACCAAGGATTGGAACCATGCTGCCCATTTGGCCCATAGGTCCAAAAGGTTGTACACCACCGGCCTAGATTTTTTTGACCCCCCCGTGAGATCTCAAGGCAAGGTGGAGATCTGACCAGAAGACCAAACTCACTTTACCTGGTCAAGGCAGTCCTCGGATGGTAATGACTGGAAACTGCTTTGAGCTAAATGAACTACAGATGAAAACATTGTGCACTGTTCCTAGTTTCATATGCTACCTGTCCCTTATAAAGTCACAAAGATCAACTGCAGCTCAATTCCTCACTGCATCAACCACTAACACCATCCCCTTTATAAGGGCTCCTTAACAGACCACAAAGTACCATGGATTTTAGGGCATACCAAACGTTTCCCTCCTACTAGAGCAGTGAGGGTGCCATGAAGAGCTGTTCAATAACAGCACTTCTAGAGGTATAAACACCTACGTAAGTCACAGGATAAATAGAGAGATTTCCAATAGGAATCCAAAGTGTCAAAACTATTCTGGCCTGCTGTGGTCTTCCCAAGTTCTTTCCAACGGAAGAACTGCTCTATTATTATTTTTTTTCCACTATGAAAAAGAGTGAAAGCTAAGAACTGGCATTTTCCAAGGGGTGCCTCAAGTATAACAAGAGAACCACTGCGCTAGAGTCAGCTCATTGGTTAAAATGGTGACAGAAAATGAGAAATAAAAGCACTGTCAGGTTGGAATTTGTGCTGTTAGACAACCCATGCTCCCATCCTTTGATGTATCAGTGCTTGTAAAGCTACTCGGGAGTGGCTGAGAGGGAGGTGGGTTCCAGTGATGCGCAGAATCTGGTTTATCATCATCTTCCCAGGCAAAAGGAAAAAAAAAAAAAGACTTGGGTGTTGCTGGATGCAACTCCAGGAGCCTGGAAACACCCACCACAATACCCTGTAGGAAGTAAGTTGGCCTATTAAAGATAAAATGTGGATCTAGAAGGGAACTCTGATCTACTGATCTTCTGTGCGGCACCAGGGCTTTGAGGGAAGTGACAAAGTGTGTGAAAATGCCTTACCTTGGATGGCATGTTATAAATGCATATAAAGCCTCAGCGGGATATTAAGTTTCTGGTTTTGGTGAAGCAGGCTTTTTTTGCTTTCTGGGGTTTCCCCGTAAGAAAGGTCACACAATTACTGTATATTTACACCCCCACCAGCACACACAGTTCTTCCAGCGTGCACATTTGTCCCTTGGATATGGCTTCCTTTTTGTTCTAAACCTTTTAGCAGTTTACAGTTATAGCCTCCCTCAGCAGGCACCATGGAGCCGTGAAGCTTTGCTGAACAATGCAGTTTTAGATATGGTCTGAAATGCTGAGGGAGAGGAAGAAGGAAAGTAGCAACAACACCTGTCACTGCAGACTTAAAAGCAAATGCTGCCACCTGGCTGGGAAGTGCCAAAGCTGTGGGAAAACTGAAGAAAAAGGAAATGCTGCAGTTGAAAATTGCCAAAATGGGTAAAGAGACTGTTCAATTTCCATTTCCAAGCACAGCTAAGGGACTTGGAGAAGGAACTCTTCCCTTGTCACAGACAAGTGATTCAACCGATGGAGTGGAAGTTTAGTACTGAGAAAAGGAAACTTAAACAGCTACAGATTCTAGGAACGCTCTGAAAATTTAGTTAAAAAAGTGACACTGGTCAGGGTAATAATTATAGGTCACATTCAGGTCCCTCCATAAGTGTCACTGCTGAATCTGGGCCAGTTGCACGTTTGGTCAGAAAAGGACATTTTAATTACACATTCTGCAAACCTACTGAATGCCAAATCGGTGCAAGTTACTGGGATAACACTTTACCACATACCATATTTTTAGATAAAAGGTGCATATTTTGTGAAAATTAATCTCACCACTGAGCCTACCACTGTGTTTTTAAAACATATTTACTGCCCTGGGTAAATGGCACCATGTGAGAGTATACAATAGAAAGTACTTATAAAAGCAAGTTCAATTTTCATCATTCAGCCTATACATGTACTATTTGCACAGCGCTTGGAAAACAAAGACAGACTTGGGTTGCTGAGGGTAGACAAGACTCTCAAGCCCTCACGCAGTGCTGCAATGACTGAGTTACAAGCACTGCAGAGAGATGTCCAAAACATTTTTCCCTCATGGATGCTAAAATAACAAGATACATTTATCCTGATGCTGAAATTTGTGTTTATATGAAACACATTTTAAGCCTCAGTGCATCTACAAGGAGTCACATGGCACATTCTGCTCGCTCTCTCCCACACAATGCATGCAGAGTCAGAGAACCCAGACACTTTCAAAACGTAACACAAAAGCTCTCAAGGTCTCTTCTAGAGTAGGTTTAACAGGAGCCTGCCTGCCTAGAGAACAAGCAGCCCCAAACATCTGGTGAATTTGACATACCTTGAGTCCTCTTTCGTACCGCCGTGCTTTGGCACTTTCGCCTGCTTCCTTTGCGTTTGAGATAGCCGTCTTATAGTTAGTGATTCTGGTCTCTAGTATCTGCTGCAGCTCACTGGAAACCACTGAAGAGGATGTGACCTCAAAACAAGAGAGAGGCAGACAGATTATTTACCTTCCCAAAAAATGCTGTAGTACTCAATAGAAAAGAACAGACCTTCTACATACAGTAACACATACAGCAGTGCTAGGCACAGGAACCAAGGTAGGAGGCACAAAATGGGAAGCCACTCTGAAACAGAGGGGCACTTGTACTGAACTAACGCTCCCTAGATCCATCCCTGGGCTTCCCATCAAAGAAGCAATAGAGCAAAGTGGGTGGAGTAATTCAGGAAACTTACAGTCACCAAGTAACTGGAGACGTGTGGTTAAAGAGTGGACAAGGGAGAACAGTGAAGTCTTTCAGACCCCATGTCCTGGGGGGGGGACTGGGGGTCATTTTGGGGTGTGAATGTTGATTTTCTTCACTATGTTGGTTTACACCCTTCAGGACTGCTCACCGTCTGGCTGCCCCAACAAGATCTTCTCTTTCTAGCTCCTCCTCCAAGCTGCAAAGTCAAAGCCAATGACATAAGCAGTATAACTAAAGCATCTGCTATCCACTGCTTACAGACACTCCATAACCGAACAGACCTTTCAGAAAGCTACTGACATAACGGCTGTCATCACTATACAAACCTGGCCCTGTTCATTTATTCTTGCACATGATGCACCGAAGTCCTGGAATCTTTACAACCGGGCAACAAAAGCAAAGAGACAACTGAACAGAGAATCTGACGATAAAAACAGACAAATTCTGCGGCGAAAGATATCCTGAAATGCTACATAGCTCAACACCATTGGCAGCCAGTCTAGAGTAGGCCTTGGGACAGGGACTCCAGGGCTGCTCCAAGTCTGAATTTTGGTGAACTGGTCAAAGGCAGGAAGATTCATGAGACGGAGGTAGCAGGGATGCTGGAAGTGAGAAGCGAGAGGTGTGCGCAAGCAAACTCAGCTCTAGTGGGCATTCTTAGTCGCTCAATTTCACAAATACCAAATTCACGCTCAGAGCAAATGAATGATACAAGTACAGCACCAGCACTTCCAGAGAAATGTGCTGATGACAAGATTGCTTTAGAGCCTTACTCGCCATCCTATAATAATTAGAGGTGCACTGATATATCGATCACATATTGGATTGGCACCGATAAAAGGAAAATTAACATTATCGGCAATCAGCAGTTTTTGGCCAATAATGTCACCAATAAATGCTGTGTGCATGTGCACAGCTGCAGCATGCATGCGGCCAGGAACGCAGCTGGGCAGCTTGGAGAGCAGCCTCCTGCTGGTAAGTCTGAGGGGGAAGGGGCGTGGGGGAGGGAAGGGGTGTGGGGGGGTAGATCGAAGCCCCCATGGTGAGAGAGGGAGTGGGGAAAGGGACAGACGCTGCCCAGCCAGGGTGGTGAATGCGACCCTGGGAGAGGCATGGAGCTGCAGGCAGCTCATCT
>NW_005842811.1:174789-177181 GCF_000455745.1 Alligator sinensis | reverse complement strand
GCTGCAGGTTCAGGGCCAGGGGGAGGCTGTCCAAGTAGGCAGGGATGGGGTAGGCGGCGCTGGGAGGGGTG
Organism: Alligator sinensis; assembly: GCF_000455745.1. Lineage (NCBI taxonomy): Eukaryota > Metazoa > Chordata > Crocodylia > Alligatoridae > Alligator > Alligator sinensis. Next base: position 177,110 of record NW_005842811.1, on the reverse strand, counting down.
GCTATGGGGTGGGCTATAGCCATTCCAAAATTCCCCGTAGCCACCCCTCCCTGTGCCACTGTCACTCACCCCACCCCCTCCTGCCCCGAGTGCAGCCCCAGCCCAACCCCCCTGCCAGGAAGAGGCTGGTGCAGGCCCTGGCCCCAAGCTTGCAGTGGGCAGCCCACCTTCACCCTGTGCACAAATCCAGGGGGGCACATGCCTCCCATGCCTCCTCTGGGGGTGCACACAGTGGTAAAGCGCCACCTGAACAAGCCACCTGCAACCCCAGGAGCAGGCCAGAGGTGCATTCACCACTCTGGCTGGGGAGTGCCTGCCCCGCCCCCTTATTCCCTCACTGTGGGGGGCCTCGATCTGCCCCCAACACACCCGTTTCCTCCTCACAGACTTACCAGCAGGAGGCTGCTCTCCAAGCTGCTTGGCTGCATTCCTATAAATCAACAACTGGATTGGTATCAGCTGATATGGCTGGTTAATAATTGTCCATTAGTATTGGCCAAAAAAATCTTTATAATGAGACTGAGTCAGTGGAACTGAGAAGTCAAACATACAGCTCTCTCTTACCTGTGCCTGCTGTTCAGGTGGCTGCTGCATTACGGGTGGAGCTGCTGGCACCTCCATTGCTACTGTCTCGTCCTTATCACTTCCTGCCTCATCATCTTCACCCAGAACCTCCTGCAATTCTTCCTAGAACAAGAACCAGTGAGGCAATTGCTGTGGAATATACAGTGCTTTCAGCACAGTGAAACCTGATGCTGCAGGAACCAGAAAACTGGAACACATTCCCCTTGCCATGATGCAAAGACTGAATCATGTACCAAAGCCTTTTATCTAAGACAAGGGCCCAGCATAACATTTGCCATTTGTATCAAGAATGATGCAACTCCCTGGTGTCATGACCCAAAGGGTATGATTTTGTGTGTGCTTCGGCACTGCAGAATTATTTCCCGCCACATGGAGCTTTCTTTGCACGGTGCAATTCTCAGTTGCATAGAGAAAACCCCGGTGCAAAGGAGTTCCCGCCACCTGTACGTAAATTTGTTCCCCACTATTGGCTGTTTCTAAATTATTCCCACGTGGCGGCTAGCGATTGGCTTGCTAGCAGTATAAGAGGCTTGAGCAGTTTCCACCCAAGTGGGAGGAGGAAAAGGAGGACTTCACATCCATCTCGTGAAGAACTCTAAGCGCGCTGTGGAGCCTAACAAACTCCGCGCATGTGCCTTAAAGGAGGATATAGGGGCCTGATCAACCTCTAGCCTCTCCCCCGTCGCCGAACGCTATCCCTCGACGAACCCCTGCCCTGCGCGCTCATTCCACGGAACCTAGCAAACTCCGTGTGTGTGTATCCAGAGCTCTGTCCGGTTTGTTAACAAGAGGCTCGAGTTTTCTGCGGGTCTTGTTCGTGTTCGTTCAGCGGAGCCTAGCAAACTCCGTTCGTGCGTCTTTGGTGGAGCCTAGCAAACTCCATGTGTGTGGTTTTTTTTGTAACTGCAACGCAAGCAAGTTTTCCTGCCTGCACCGCGACCATCTACGGTGTAAGTAAAATAATCTTTAATCAACCTCTACGCGTCAGTGCCTAATTCTAGTTCGCCGTGCCAACCTTTTCGCCGGCCCACGTGCCCGGGCTGCTGGCCACAGCCCCTCGGCCCCGACACCTGGGAAACAGGGATGCCTTAACTGTTGGGGGGAGGAGGGAAGAAATGAGTTGGAAAAAGTAAGACCTCCAGCACCTCATCTGACCTTTAAACCCAAGTTCTGACATTCTAAACCTGCTTCTACTTCAGCCAGTTCAGTTCATTCAGTTTGTTCCAGTTTTGGCTGTAACTGGAAACAGCCCTGAATAATTCACAGCTCAACATGCAAACCAAAGTTCTCACGCACCAGCATGTCGCTGGAAAGCTCCTTGCTCTGTTGAAGGATGTAGGAAGTTGTGGTAGTGGAGAGAAGCATCTTCCAAACCTCAGCTTTGAACCTCTAAATCAAGGCTGTCCAATTGGTGGCCTGTGAGGGGTTAATGTGCAGCCCCCAGACTCTCACCCAGCCACTGCTCTCCCCATTGCTCTGGATGCAATAGCAACAGCAGCAACCCTGAAGTCTCAGGGTTCCCCCTTCTCTTCTTCAGCTACTGCTTTCTGCCTTTGCCCCAGGGGACAGGACAGTGTATGAGCATGGGAAACTGAGGATGAAGGGGGGTGGGGGGCAGGGAGGAGCACTGGCACAGTACACCTGGTACAGCCCCTTGGGGCCTAGAAGTTGGACAGCCCTGCTCTAGATAGTTCTCCATCACTAATTACTGTAACAAATGCAATTTATCTCCCCCT
>NW_005842811.1:169599-174613 GCF_000455745.1 Alligator sinensis | reverse complement strand
TCCCTACACTTAGCTACCTACAGGTCACTCTTCCACCACACAGGAATAATTTTATCTTAAAGATAAGGTGCCTTAAACCCTGCTTATGATAGGAACAGACTAGCTGACATCTTGACTGTAACCTGCATAATTGCCGGCAGGGATTTTTCACCCATAACTGGCATGGACTGGGATTCCTTGCGTTTTCCCGTCTTCACAAGTACATACTCATGTGTATCACCACCCCTCTTGGAGAAGATCTGGCCATCCCAAAACCACATCTGTGAAGTTTGCAATATCTGAATTTCTCTAAGAGCTAGTGGGCTTTGATAATCTCAGGAGTTACCCATGAAAGACATTTTGCACAACAGAATTCTGCACCTACCAAAAGATCTGTATCCTCCTCTAAATCTTCATCCTCTGTTCCCTCTTCATCTTCATTCAGGTCCTTCATGCACTCTGCAGCCATCTTTTCAATATGATCCATAGGCAGAGGGGCTGAAAAAGGCAACCAAACACAGATCAACCCTGAGACCCAGGCAAATGGTTGCAAGATAAATGCTAAAGCACACAGGCACTGAACAAAGGAAATAGGGAGAAGCCTGCCCCTTTTCCTTTTCAACTAGGGGACAGCATTTTTTTCTGAGCAGCAAATGAGTGAAGCTGGTGGAGTGGGTCCCAGGTCTTGTACTGGCTATAGCATCTTCACTTGCATCTCTTGTTCTGCTCCGTCCCAGATGTATTAGCTGCATCTCCTCATCACATCACAACTTTCCTCTCTTTTTATGGCCTTTCCCTCACAGTGTCTTTTCTCTTTCCTGTGCATCTGGTTTTCACTTGTTTTGCTGTCCTTTCTTCCGCTTTCCTCTGTCCATGGTCTTTCCCCACTTCTAATCCCCACCAGCAAGCTGCAAACTGACAGCAGTGTTTTTTTCTGGCTAGTGCCACCTATAGTAGGTGGGAGGGTGGAAAAGAACTTAGCACAAAGCTCCCCAACAAGGGGTCAGGCATACAAACTGGGAGTTTTGGGATCAGTTCTTTGGTTAATGGCAGGAATTTCAATAACGTGAGAAAGGCTTGAATCAAATCAACTGTATCTACCAGCAGCAGCTTTCATGGTTAAATGGAATTTTATCCCTAGGAAATTGAGACTTGCCTCACAAGAACGAATATGGGATCCAAATGCTCTGAAACATGCTCTTCCTCTTTGGGGAGTTTCCCTTACCCATCTGTATTAGCCAAGTCATCCAGAGAACAGTAAAAATATGGCTTGCCACAGAAATGAGACGTTTTCATGAGGCAATTGCAACCTGACCACACAGCTCACTATGCCCAATAAAACCCCGTCTCTCCCTGTCTCTTTGTTTTCTTTTGTCTAATGGAAACAAATTCAAACTTTTCAGCTGCTCTCTCCTAGTCAAACTCCAGCCTCTGAAGCTAATGATGGAAGCAGACAAAGCATATTTTAAGACTTTATTTATAATATTGAAAAAGCCAGATTTGCAACAATGACAGAACAGGATGTACAGTATTTGAGTAACCTGTGGCATCTGACTCGTCGGAAGAGGCAGGTTCCCCAACTGGAGACCCCATCATAAAGAAGAGTTAACAGGCCTTTTCTCAAAGTAGATCCAGAGAACACAAGTGCCTGCTCCTACCTGCTAGTAGCAAGGACACAAGATGTGGAGCTGAGGCTAAATAAAAATGGCAGTGGGAAAAATTAGACCGGCTACCCTTTGTGTGGAGAAAAATGACACTACAAGGTTCCTGCTGGCATGTATCAAAGACTGCTACAGTAAGCCAGGAAAGATGCTTAAAATGACACAATGCTCAGGTCATCTTCAGTGGGGAGGGTGCAAGAAGATAATGTAGATCCCCACCTGGCTCAATGCCTGATGTTTGACCACTGTGGAGATCTTGGGATCAAAAAAAAAAAAAAAAAATGCACAAAGAAAAAGTGGGGTGTTACATGCAGTTAATTCGAGGCAGGTCCTGTCAGACCAACCTGGTGGCCTTCTATGACCAGGTCACAAAATCCTTAGACGCAGGGGTAGCAGTGGATGTAGTCTTTCTGGACTTTAGGAAGGCCTTTGACACGGTCTCTCACCCCATTCTCATTAAAAAACTAGGGGACTGTGGCGTCGACATCTACACAGTCAGATGGGTCCCTAACTGGCTGGAAGGCCGCACCCTGAGAGTGGTGGTGGATGGGTCATTTTCGGCTTGAAGGGATGTGGGCAGTGGGGTCCCCAGGGCTCGGTCCTTGGGCCTGCACTGTTCAACATCTTTATAAGCGACTTGGACGAGGGGGTAAAAAGCACCCTGTTCAAATTTGCAGGTGACACTAAGATGTGGGGGGAAGTGGGCACGCTAGAAAGGAGGAAGAACTAGCAGCAGACCTACAGAGCGGGGAATTCCCTTCTCGTCAGCGCAGAGGCAGAAAAGGATCTTGGAGTCATTATTGATGCCAAAATGAACATGGGCCGACAGCGTGGGGATGCGGTCAGGAAGGCCAACTGCACCTTGTCATGCATCCACAGATGCATCACAAGCAAGTCCAAGGAGGTGATCCTCCCCCTCTATGCGGCGCTGGTCAGGCTGCAGCTGGAGTACTGTGTCCAGTTCTGGGCGCCGCACTTCAGGGGGGATGTGGACAACATGCAGAGGGTCCAGAGGAGGGCCACTCACATGATCAGGGGGCAGCAGGGCAGGCCCTATGAGGAGAGGCTACGGGACCTGAACCTGTTCAGCCTCCATAAGAGAAGGCTGAGTGGGACCTAGTGGCCATTTACAAGGTAGTCAGAGGGGACCAGCAGGCAATGGGGGAGCCCCTGTTCCCCCAAGCACTCCCAGGAGTGACTAGAAATAACGGTCACAAGCTGGCAGAGGGTAGGTTCAGACTAGACATCAGGAGGCGCTACTTCACTGTCAGGGTGGCTAGGATCTGGAACCAACTTCCAAGAGAAGTGGTGCTGGCTCCTACCTACCCTGGGGGTCTTTAAGAGGAGGCTGGATGAACACCTTGCTGGGGCCCAGTACTCCTTCCTGCCATGGCAGGGGGGCGGACTTGATGATCTGCTCAGGTCCCTTCCAACCCTACAAACTATGAAACCTGGGGTAATCTGCTGCATGCCAGAGGGTGCATGGCACAGGCACTCCCTAGGGACAACTAGCAGCACACAAGGTGTGCCACTGCTTCTTGCCCTGGGGGAAACAAACGTGCATACTCATGTGGATGCAGCCCGTGAGGCATTCATGGAAAGAGGATTCATCTCAAAACATGGACCCAACTTACTGGCTTTCTATGACAAAGGATGGCATGGCTGATAAGAAGAAGTTTAAACTAGGAAATGTGCTGCATAAAGTTGGAGAGTTTCCTGTAACTCTCCAATAAGAGAGGTCCCTGTTGGATACACAGGACAAGAACTATCAATTTAGACAAAGGATAAAGGAACACAGAGGGTAGGTGAATGGAGAGCAGAGAGAAACAAGAGCAGAAGTTAGGCAGGTGACACAGTAAAGGGAAAAGCTATACCTACTATTCCAGCTAGGAAACTGGATGAGATCAGTGAACTAATGTGAGAAGCCTAGGCAACAAAAGAAAAGACCAGAACTACTGGTGCAGGACATGAACCGTATCATTATAGGAATTATAAAACCATAATAAAATAGCAGTCATGCCTGGAACACGGGAGTTGAAGGATTTGTACAGTTCAAGAAAGAAAAAAAAAGAAGGAAAAGCAGTCATTAGCACTGTGCATTCATGATGCGATTCAATAAAGAAATGAGACAGCACAGTATGGATAAAACAATCTGTTTAGGTCAAAATCACTTTGGAAAGCAGTGTTAAATGTCTGTTACAGACTCTCTCCTCCTGGACAGATCTTGCTGGAGATTGCTGTAATGTTATTAGAGATAAATAGTACTGAGGGCTGCATTGTTATGAAAGACTTCAGCTTCCCCGACTCAAAGTAGAGAACAAATGCTGCTAATAATGGCAAGACCTAGTTATTCCTGGATGCAAAAGCTGAGAGATTTCTTCACTAAGCAGTCACTAAACAAACAGAAGGTGATGCTATCATTACTAGGCTTTTGTATGCATTGAAGATGTTACAAAAAGAGCTGGTTTGAATCAAGTGATCACAGCAGATTCAGTTTAAATTAAGTGGAAGGCTAAACAAAAAACAGTCTGTCACTTTGGTTCTTGACTGCAAAAGGATAAACTCCGAGAAACAAAGGGGGTAATTAGCAAAGACAAGAGGAGTGATAAATTCAGCAACCTAAATGCAAAGAAAGTTCAGATGTTCTCTTAATCAGAAGTGTAAAAACAACCTGAAGCTTGTATCTCAAGCAAGGGGAGAAACTTGTAGGACAGAGTTCAGGTCTACCTGAATGACTAACCACCCCAAAAGGATAATAAGCATAAGTAGAGGGGAAGGTAAAGGCAGTACAAGAAAAGGTGAAAAGGACTGACTGGCAAAGAAATCTACATCTTTGAAATGAGGAAAGCAGAGGATAAATGAGAATTGCCAGAAATCAACATGAATCAGATCTTGCAAACTGCAGGTCCACTAGTCTGACTTCAATGGCACTCAAGGCTTCCAAACAAATTTTGAAGGAAAGAATGAAGGCATCGAGCTAACAGAAAAATGGGACAGAAGTGACTTAAGTTTACTTACACACCCACCCACCCAACTACCGCCCTTTGAAATAACTGAATTTCTAGAGTAATGTGGAATAAATGTATTTCTCTCTGTAAAACATTCAGTAACATCCAATACTGGTTAAGCTGAAAAAGATGGGGAGAAGAAATGTCCATAAGGACCTGATTGCTGAAAACAGGTCGTACTAAGAGAAGTCTATGGCTGAGGGGAGGCTGCAAGCTGAGTTTCTCAAAGATCAGGGTCTTGGGTCCTATTTTATATTTTTTTTCATTAATGACCATGGCACAAGAAGTAGGAGTGCTAAGGAAATCTCCCAATGACACAAGGTCAAGAAACAATGCCAATACAAAAGGGCTGGAATGTCATAGGGA
>NW_005842811.1:159757-169568 GCF_000455745.1 Alligator sinensis | reverse complement strand
AGGGAAAGAACTGAATGACTGGAGTAATAGAAATAGGAAGAAAAGGAATAGTATAAAGTACAAGGTCATGCACATAGAGACTAATAAGAATTTATGCTATAAACTGGGGAGTTTATCAGTTGGAAATGCAAGGGGAAGAGGAAGAGCTCGATGCATTAGTTGATCACAGGAAGAATAAACTAATAATGTGATGCAGCCGTGAAAAAGGCAAATGTGATTCAAGGAAGTGTCAGCCAAGGCATTTTCAGTAGAGTTAAGAAGGCATTCATGCTCCTGTACAAGGCACTGGTACAGTAAGCACAAGGGCCCACTATGGTCACGAACTGACAGAGAGCAGATTTAGGCTAGATAGCAGGAAAAACTTTTTCATGATAAGGGTGGCCAAAATTTGGGATGGGCTTCCAAGGGAGGTGGTGCTCTCCCCTCCCTGGGGGTCTTTAAGAGAAGGCTGGTTAGGCATCTGGCAGGGGTCATCTGACCCCAGCGCTCTTCCCTGCCTGGGCAGGGGGTCAGACTCAATGATCTGTTGAGGTCTCTTCCGACCCTAGCATCTATGAATCTATACTTGGCTCTGTTTAAAAACACAGCAGGAAACACTCCCCACTCCATTACAGTATTACAAGGGAAAAGATGTTCACTGCCAACAGGAAATAATTTCCTTCCTTGATCTACAGCAGTTCCACAACTGACACACACAACACTGAAAGTAAAGATCCAGCACAGTCCAGGAAAAACGTTGTTCCTTTGCCACTGCTCACCTTTCCAACACACTTCTACTCAATCTCCTTGCTGTTATTTGAATAATTTCCCTTTTCTTACATCCTCTCTTCTGATCCTTACTCCTTTTAATTCCTTCCTACTTTACTTCCCTGATCCCTCCTTTTCCTATACCCATCCTACTTTTTGTCCAATCATTCTTTGATACCTGCTCCATTTGGATGCTAGGCTCATTCCCAAATGAATTTCCTCCTATTACTCCCAGCAGCCTGCTTGCACTTGTCTAATTCTTTCCTTTCAGAGACATGGGTTTCTGCTCTTTGGTAAGCAAAAGGGGGATTAGACCTGTCACAACCCAAAGGGTGTGATTTTTGTTTTTGTGTGTGCTTTGGCACCACTGAATTATTTTCCCGCCAATTTGTAGCTTTCTTTGCAGTGTGCATTTCTTCTTTGCAGCACAGAGATGCACGGTGCAAAGAGTTCCCGCCATTTGTATTCTAATTCGAGCCCCATTATTGGCTTTGGGTTAATCATGCTGTGTGAAGCTCTCTAAGCGCTGTGGAGCCTATCGAACCCAGCGCATTTTAAGCAGGCAACAGGGGTCTGATCAGCCTCTAGCCTCTCCCCGTCGCCGTTCGCAATCCTCGACGTATCCCTTCCCTGCGCGCTTTCGTTCCATGAAGCCTAGCAAACTTCGTGTGAGTCTATTTAGAGCTCTTCGAAAGGATCCACGGAGCCTCGACAACTCCGTGGGAGTGATCGAGTATTGTCTGAGTCCTCAAATGAGGGTTTAAGCAGAGCTGTGCCTGGGAAACTGTCCAGCCTACACCGCGACCATCTTCAGTGTAAGTAAACAATCTTGAATCAACCATTACGCGTCCGTGCCCAATTCTAGCGTGTCGCCTGTTCTCTCCGATCCAGCGTGCCTGGGCTGCTGGCCACAGCCGAAAAAGGGCCTGGATCGCTCCCCGCCGTCCGCACATGGTGACGAGGATGGGATCGGGAGAGGGCCCGCAGAAGACCTACAGTTGTTGTTTCAGAAAAGCAAGGGCTGCAGTGATCAAGCAACAGCCCTGTAATACATTTACCCCTCACACATGTTAGTTATAAACTTTCAATGGTCATAGCAAGCATTAACACATTAATTAATCTGCAACACCCTGTAAACTTTTATCTTCATTTTACAGATAGAAAGACTGAAGAGAAAGAGTTAAATGCTTTGACTGGGCCAAAGAAAAAGCCAGTATCTGAAAAGAGGGTAGTGCTTCAAAGTTCTTGACTTCTAGATGGCACAAAAACCACTTAACTATATATCTCATAAGTGATTTGTAGAACATAGGAGCTAAAGATCTAATCATCTGAGAATTAAGACCTGAGCTGCTGTAGTTAATTCTGTGCTAACTACTGAAAGGGCCCAAAAGAAACAGAGAGCAAACTTGATGACAAAAGGTCATCTATTTCCTCTTACACAAGTGTAAAACATGTCCTTGCAGGCTAAGAACATTACCAGATTCTTCTAAGTCTTTTACTCAATGCTGTGTAACAAATATTAGCTAGGAAGGCTAGAAACAGGATTCTTTATTTGACGGCCAGTTTAAAAAAAAACCAAAATAATTTCATATAACAGAATTTCTGCTAAAGCAAAATTTAAAAGGAGACGCAAGCTGAAAGAATGTGTCATATTATTTTAAAGACCGCAAATCTTTAGTCTAAAAAGCCACTATTCACTTCAAAATCTAGTTATCTAGTCTAAATACCCAACTGATATATTGGTGCACCTCTACCTTACACTCCTTATTTCCATCTTGAAACTTCTACTTCCACCATTGAATCTTAGCATGTCTTTGTACACTAAATTAATGGGCACTGTGCTGTCAGAAATCTTCACTTTTCCTGGACAGTTAAAGACTACAATAAAGCCACCTCTTACTCTTGCTTCTACACAACTTAGATCTTTCACAGTAAAGTGGACACAAAAAAGATAAATACTTTTAAATCTCTCTGGGTGATATAGCAATTTTGGGTATTACCCATATTAGTAGATGAAAATATCCAGAAAGAAGCGACTTCTGTAAATTAGGATCTCTTAATTTACATTAATAATTTGGTTCTTCACTAGGCAAAAAACTCAGCACCAGAAACTTACTTTTTCCTTTTGGTTTTGATTTCCTTTCTGTCACTTTCTCTCCAGTGATAGCAGCAAGCTCTGCTTCTAGGTCTCCTTCATCACCGCCTTCTAAATCCAGCAGCATTTCTTCAGGATTAAAATCTACAAACAGCCCCAGCTGAAACCAAGGGAAAATATTCCAGTGAGAACAGGGACCAACTTAAAATATCAATCCACCTGCACTGCTTAAACATCTCCATGTATTCTGCATTCAAAGATAACATGGATACCATGTTGGAGTTCTTAACTATGATGCCCTATAATTTGACTACTAATGCAAAGCAGGTAAGGAGACATACAAAAATGAAACTAGGTATGTTACTGAACGGAAGCAGTGAATAAGCCTTCTGAGGTGGGCACTTAGTTGCTCAAACAAGAGGATCAAGTATGTGAAATAATAAGGTTAAAATATTTTAGTGATACGTAGGGTAACAGATTTCAGCAGGGACATCCCATCAAATCTAAAAGAGTAACTTATATTTATTACTCTTCATACCATATAAATATGATAAATGAGCACTGCAAAGACTTTATCTTCATCTCTCTCTCAACAATCTATTTAAACAAATTCAAGGCAAACCTCCATTCATTAGATTCTATGCCTGGAAAATTATAACAAATTTATACATTTTTCATATATAGAATCTACTTATTCAAGGGGTTGTTCTTATAATCAGGGTCATCTTCTACTTGACTAAATGTGGTATGCATACAGTCATAGATACAAATGTTCCATTGCACAAGGAAGTGCAGTCAGGGAAGAGCCAGCAACAGTTCAGAACCACATTACAACAATGTATAGTTGCTAAGGGCAGGAAGCGAATGCCACCAAAGCTAAAAAGGGGAATCAGGTAAGAATACTATACAAACCAGACTCTGGCCAAAACCCTAGGGTGATTCTCCTTTTCCTCCAAAACATGCCAAAGGAGGACAAAGACTACAGTGCTCTGTCTCTTCTAAAACAGTGGTTCTCAACCATTTTTGTACCAGGACCCATTTGTAAACATCAGTGGCCAGTCCCTTTGCTTCCAACCCACTGCCCCCCACTCACAGTATGTGGGGTAGGGAGTAGCAGCCCCTTGCAGTCTGAAACTCTGCCAGCCTGCAAGAGAAAAGCCACAGTTTCCCACATTCTTCTCCTTTATAGAAGAATCTATTTTTAATGTTTGTTGGCCCATTTTTAAAGTCTGTTTGTGACTCTTTCAAATATTCTTGAGACCCAATGGTTGAGAAATGCTGCTTTAAAAGGTGGCACGTCTGGAAGTCTAGTATTCCATGACATTAGAGCACTGACGCTCAACCAAGGTGCTGCAGCATGTGCAAACATGATTCACAAAATAAACCCAGATTTCAAATAGGAATCCATAGTGTTAAAGCCATTCTGACCTGAGTTTGCCACAACAGAAAAACTGCTCTATTTTTTCTCTGCAGTGAAAAAGGAGTGAAAAGTAAGCTGGCATTTTCTAAGGGGTGCTTTTAGACTACTGAGGAGCGTCTCAAGCCTAAAAATGTTGAGAACCACAGCATTAGAGTACGGGTTCAGTACCGATACAGAGAAAGAATGTCACCTACTGAAAAAATACCACCACTTCCTTGAATGTTGCTTGTCATAATATCGCCCCAGCTGAACTTAGACTCAGAACTGAAAAATAAGTGTCCAAAACAGGAAAGCTGAAATTATCTACCGTTATTTAGCCTCTACCTGAAGCTGCATAAAGGAATTCTAAACAAAAATGCTGCTGCACAGTCCAATACGTGCATATTGCATATGTTAGTTTTTCTATGACAAAGTCAAAGGCAGAGAGAGCATCTGCAGCTGTATTGTGCTCTCCTGGATGGGAGTTGTTCTATGATAAACTTAGACACAAAAAAATCCCAAAATGTAAGTCTCTCAGGATGATTTGTGATGGGACAAGATCCAGAAACGTTCCATTTCTGTGGCACCTTTTATTCAAGGAACTCAAAGTGCATTATAACTATGAACTGAGTTTAATTCACCCCTTTGGATTGGGTATTAACGCAAGATAGCATGATGAAGAGCATCAGGCACAGAACAGAGAGTCAGTAATTAATTTACTAAGCCTGGTATTACCCTTGATTCACTACATGTCTCTGGATAATCCCCAGCAGTATGGCTACTGCTGCTACTCCTCTCTCTCTTCCAGATAAACAGGGAAGAAAACTGAGAAAATTTTTGCCCAATGTTTGTTTAATGCACTGAAGATACAAAGCTCTATTTAATAATGCGTACCTTTTACAAACGAGTAATCAGGGGCAGACCTGTGTCTGATCTGCTCATTGTCACACTACAAATGACCTGTAACACCAGTGTTCTGGCTCCAAGTTCCTCACTGTCACCATAAATTAAGCTTTTGCTAAACTCATCAGGTATCAAACAGGTATTCTAGGGAAAGCATGGGGAAGCACTTCAGACTGACGTAGAGAACAGTGCATAGCAGATATAATGTAAAGCAGTCCAGAGCAGGGATCATTTGCAAATTAACAAGATACTGGAAAATACAGTGCAAGAAACTAGCGTGCATTTGCCAGGAGGCCTGAATATCTTGTCCATTTCAAAATCTTGGATTTACTGTTTAGTCTTTTAACTTCTTTGATTTTCTTCACTCTTTGCATCTTTTCTTCTTGATAAAATGTAAGTAGCATACATAAACATATATTTAATTCTGAAATGTAGACTGTAGTACAGTACTAACCTGATGCAATTATGGATGCAATAACAGACATGCAGAGAAGAGAAAGAAGCATTTCTAGTTCAGCTCGTTGGAAAAAAACACCCACACACAACTACTATGCTCTTGGAGCTCTGTCTGATTCCAGCTTACCTGGCTGCATTAGGGGCTTGACTGAAAATGGGTCAACTGTAACTCTATTATAAACATATCAGTCCATAGTTTCTTCATTTAACTTCCCATCTTTCTGGTTTTTGTTTTGTTTTTTAATTCCAACCTCCCTTTCCTATCACCACAAGTCATAGCAAACATCTCCATATTTACCTGATACCAAATATATTTGCTTTCCTATCTCACACTGACTTTTAAGCTCCTTCTCATTTTTAAAGCTTCACCTAAAACTATTCCCTGACAACTCCACGCTATCTCCAGGCACACCCTGTCCCCTCCCTAGGCTCGCACCTGGATTCTGTCCTGATTGAGCTCCAGCTCTCTCAAGTCTAACCAGCATCTAGGGAGATGCTAGAGAAATTTCAAAGTGGCTTCGGCACAGCCTTATCGTAGGAATGAGTCATCAGGCAGGCAGAGAGCAAGACACTGAGACAACAAGTCTTGCAGCCGGTCTATTTCTAATGCCTTGATTGCTGCGATAGCTGGCATCAGCTCCCTGCCACTGCCAAGGAAAGACCCACAAGGTTGGGGAAAAGCAGAGAACTCATTAAGTAGCAGGCATCGCAGGGTCAATGAGGGAGGGTGGCACTGCGAGTGCCAGTCTGGTGGTGCGAGACCTTCCCTTACCTGCTTCGCCGCAGCAGCTCCCTGGCCTTTCGCCTGGGGGCTTTTCTTGGGTCTCCGGCTGATCATGTTGGCTCCTGAACTTCTGAAGATGCCGCCCTGAACAAAGTGAGATGGAGGCACAGGTGAGGCTGCAGACGCCTGGTGTGACACAGGCCAAAACCTCCCCAGACGGCAAGCCAGGCGCAGCAGCCTGCTCAGGACTCCTAGGAGCTGGGCAGAGTTGCTGCAAGCACCTGGGCTGCAGATCACACGGCTGGGGCTGACCACCCCCCGCCCCCCCCAGACAGAGCCCAGGGGCCGCCCCAGAGGCTACTGCAGCCACGGCCCGCCCGGGGGCACTGCTCCTCCTCCTCCCCACCGTGGGCAGACACGGGAGCCTGACACCTCCCCCTACACACCAGACACACACAGAGGTGTGCACACACACCAGACCACCCCCACAGACACATCACACTGTCCCCCCACAGGCACACACACACACACAGCTGGGGATGCACACCAGGCACCCCCCCCCACACACACACATCACATCCCACAGACACACACACGCAGGCGTGCACACACACCAGACCCCCCCCCGAGACACCCCACACATCACCTCACAGACACACAAGGCACACGCAGGCATCAGACACCCTTCTCCCCTGACAGACAGACAGACAGGCACATGACATCACACACACACACTCTCTCTCGCCCTGTCTGGGCGCCCCAGCCCCAGCCCGACGCGGGGTGCGAGGCGCACAGGCCGCCCGGGCCCACCTGCGCAGACGGGGCGGGGGCGGGGCCAGCGCGGGGGGCGGGGCCAGGCCGGGTCCCGCCCGCGGGGATTTCTCTCCCTCGGGCGGGGTGGCAGCACCGCGCACTTCCCGGCAGAGCCACAGCCACGCGCTTCACCGAGTTGCTCGGCCCTGCCGTCAGCTGCCCACAGCCCCCGGGAGCACCGCCGGCCAGACCCTCCCGCTGCACCTCCGCAGTCCCACAATGCACCTGTTGTGGGATCTCAGCCCCCTGGCTTCCCCTCCACAGACCCACAATGCACCTCTGGCAGGGTCTAACACTCCAGCTGCACCTTCACGGTCCCACAATGCACCTGTTGTGGGATCCCAACCCTCTGGCTGCACCTCCACAGTCCCACAATGCACCTGTTGTGAGATTCCCAACCCTCCCACTGCACCTTCAGTCCCACAATGCACCTCTGGCAGGGTCCATCGCTCCAGCTGCACCTCCACAGTCCCATAGTGCACCTGTTGTGGGATCCCAGCCCTCTGACTACACCTCCACAGCCCCACAATGCATCTGTTATGGGACCCATAGTGAGGCTGAGGTTTTAGAGCAGAATAAGAACAAACAAACGAAACCCTCCCACAGGATTGTTCATGGTTTTCCTCGTTTAACATCCGTATTTCAACTTTTCTGAAGCTGCTGCGAAGTGTTTAGCCCACCATAAAGTCTTAGGACATAAGGAAGCCGGGTTTCCACAGCTATATGGGAGGGAAGAAATTACTAAGGCGGCTAGGATTGTAACGAACAAAGTCTTACTTCCCTGTCCCGCTTCTTATTATGAAGAAAACCTGCCACTTTTTCCACTTTGCCCACTTCTCCATTTCTCAACGCGGGTCACTTATCAGAAGCCGACACCGGTTCTTGAAGCCTAGTTCACAGCAACACGTCTTTGCAGTGTTTGCGGGAGTCATAAAACAGCGAAGGTAGTTTGAGTAAATTTCTCAATTCAATTCCCTGTTGAAATCAATACTTGGACACCATTCATTGATTGCATTACAGGCAATTCCGATTCTCCGACCGAGAGAATCGAAGTGAAAGGTCAAGTTGGGTCTTTGATTAAAAGAATTTCTGCAGGTCTCGTTACTCTCGTGCTTTCACCATTATTCCCTCGTGTTCTAGTGAGCTGGATGCATTTTTACTATGCCAGGGGATGGTAACCTATGGCCCGTGGGCTGGGACTGGCCCGCTAAGCAATCGCATCAAGCCTGTGAAGCTAGAACACTGGCAGCAGCCATGCCAGGGGTGGAGAAAACAGCAGCAGCAGGGTAGGAAGTGGCTGTCTGTCTTTAGGCTGAGCTGTTAGTTCAGCCCTCCACTCCTAAAAGGTTACCAACCTCTGCCTACGCATAAGCAATACGTAAGGAAATTTAAGTTCAACATTTTGGCACCTTTTTTAAATTAGATCTTCATCCAGTGAAACTGCAGAGGGAAAATGACCTAACCTGCCATTTAGTAATGAGAGCCCTATTCCAGCACAACGTATATCAGCATCTCTTCCTGACACAAGTGGTAAGAATATTTTTTTAATGTATTAGAGAAGACAGCCTCTGCTGCTCTCATATTACCGAGGCATTTGGTGCATTCCTGGGGCTCCAGGGGAGGGGGACAAAGAGGGGTGGGGTATGCCATTTACTGAATATACCATTGGTACAAATCCTGGTGTTATTTTTATATAGAAGTAGATTTGAATGCAAAGGTTTAAAATGCTTTGCAGAAAAATCTTTATTATACAAAAGATGGTTTAAAATAGCAAAGAGATTAGAAAAAGCAAACATACAACAGTTTTCATTATATCCAAATTTTATCCAAATTTTTAAAAAATAATTCATAAAAGCCTTGACAATATTTAAAATATACATATAAATATAAAAATCAGTTGTCTTATTTCTCCTTGAGAGCATACATAATATCATCCTGACTGATGTTCAGCCGCACCCGCATATGGAAGTATTTATTACTGGATTCTACTAGCAAGAGCCGGCAGGCACCAAGCCTTGAGCAAATGGCCATAATTTCTGAAACTGTAGGAACTTGCAGGCCTTCAATCCTACACAGTGCCACATGCTGACGATAGACCTAAAAGAACAAGACACAGTTCAGTTTGGTCAATCTATTAGATTGGAATAAGAATATACACAGAGCAGGGGAGAGAGTTAAACCTTTCAGTCTGTTAGGATGAAAGATGACAGAGACTAATAATCAACAGAACAGCTGAAGTTTGTTAATCAAGTAAGTTGTAAGCTAAGTTCTCTTTACTATGGACACTAACGCACACAAAATGCGGAAGCCAGCATCCACAGTCCTTTTTTCTAAAACATTTCCATGCTCATTCTCTAATTTTATTACAGAAAAGTTTATCTCACCCATCATTGTGTCATCTTTCATCATCTTTGCTCCTTAGGATTGATTTTGATGCATTCACATGTTATAAGCATCAAACAGCTAAGGCAAAAACCTAGCATTCAGTTTACATAAAAGAAAAAGAAAGTGTACCTCTTGAACTGTTGCCTCCTCGAGCCCTGACCTGCGAAACTCTGCTAGAACTGCTTTCAGGAAAGTCTGCTCATGTAATGAAGCATTCCTGAAAAAGAGGAGGAAAAATTCATTACTAGTCTCAGCCAATGAATCCTGGAAATGGACAGTTCAAGGAGTG
>NW_005842811.1:140313-159747 GCF_000455745.1 Alligator sinensis | reverse complement strand
CCCTACACTGGAAAAGGAAAAATGTAAGGTCTCATCAGACCTTAATCCCTACCAATGTATTTGCACGCTGCATTTCACAACATAACATTTAATCATTCTTCAACCAGGATCTTGAATACTATGGTGATAGGACAACATTTATATAAAGGCTAGTGTTTTAACATGGCAAATCTGTGGAAATTAAGAAGTACAACGGCAAGCTGGAATTCTGTATTTAATATATTGGGAGAGCAAGTCTGCATCTCTTAACTGTTTGAAGTTTGGGGTTTTAGGACAAATGTGATACTGAAGATTGTGCATTCTCCCTGGCAGGTTATGGTTTTTAATTCACACATTATTCAATTTTCCACCCAAAATAAATATTTAAAGCAGAATTGTACTTGGCATAAACAGCACCTTCTCACTGAAGGCATCTGCTTCATGTGCATATTCAAATTTTGTCCATTTGCTTTAGTGACTAAAATAAAGTCAGTCCTTTCTTCCTGTTAATTCTGCACAGCAATGACAATTAGGTGGAGACTCTCTCACATTTCATCAATAGTTTTTTTTAATTTGTCAGGCAGATACTGGGTGAATTTACTGAAGATGGAGTTCTCCCAACATATATGAGGGTCTAATTTTACCTGCAAAACCTTTTGATACTCAAGAAATGACACAGATTAAATAGGAAAGAAACTCTTACATTTAATCCTAGAAAATCCCCGGCTCACTGTGACCTTAAACAAATCACTTTTTCTGTGTCTTTATTTCCCCATCTATAACACTCAAAGGAGTAGCCCTGAGACTTAAAAGTTTGTAGAAAGTGCTCTGAGATATGTGGAAGGTAAAATAAGATGCACTTCCTAAGGGAAACCTTGTCACCCATCCCCAAAATCCATCTGTAAGGTTGGGGAGGAAAGGGAAGAGGCTTCTAAGCTACATTTTTACCTGACTGCATTTAAATAAGGAGATGAAAACATTTCATCGATTGCTTCCATTATGTGGATCATGCTGACCAACCCCGAGGAGCTTTTCTGACCAGCGAACTCGCAGATCTCAGTGGCCCTTCTGCAGATATCAAGACAACGCCTTGCATCTCCAGATAATGCCGCCACCTAAGAAGAAAAGCAATATGGCAAAAGTGACACATTGGAAAGCATAGTATAGCCTGAATGAGCTCATGGAAGAAGGTGGAGTTGATGTTTCCTTTTTGATGATCAGCCCTATTTTGGCAAGGTCACACAGTAAATTTCCATTATGCCACGTGCTAGAGAAAGTCAACATCTCGCTATTATGAATTACCAAGTTTCTGCTGCCTATAACTAGTGGACAGCAATATCATAGCAGTCTTTCAAGACCAGAGACCAGGTAAAATACACTGCCAAAGCAGCACATGAATTTGTAGAAATCACAGTGAGTGTGTTGTTATGAGCACGCTCCTTTGCCACAGGGAATGCAGAAATGTGTGATGAGAGGGTGGGAATGATTTCCATTACTACCTATGGTTTTGATTTCCTTTGCTGCTAGCTGCCTTACTTAACTCTGCAATAGCAATGACACTTCAGTGCTGCTGCTTACCTTTCTAGAAACTAACTGGATTGCATCCTCCTCAAATGCTTTGACACTGTTCAGCCGGGATGAGATAATCTGCTGCAACTGTCTGTAGGTGTAGGGCTGGAAGGACATTCTGGTGAGGCCCTGCACAGAACAAATGAGTAACAGTAACTAAATGCTTCCAGAGTTACTAACACCATAGACATTTACTGATGATTAGAAATCACTGTCAAAAGCACTTATCTAAATGTCTAGATTCTTAAGGAAAATAATTTCACGTCGGTTAAGAGATTTTGAAAGGCTGTTTTACACCCGCTTCACACACACATGCAAGCTCTCATCACCAAATCCCAAACAGACTACCATTCACCTTCTCATAAGCCTGGCTTGAGACAGCTAACTGTCACAACATCTGTAATAAGGACAGTCTTGGCATTCATCTGCAAGACAAACTATAACTTCCTGTTCCAGCCATGCAAAAGAAAAGCATTAAAACCGCTAAAACTCTGAATGGAAGCTGACAGCATGACCTACCGCAAAGGGTTTGGGGAGCAGAAGTTCATACTTTTGAAAGTCAAGTTTCCAACACAAGACTTGAAGGCTATTGGGCTTTCTCAATAAAGGGAACTTTTAAATGTGACCTTATATCTAAGAATCACTCTTAAAAAGGTACACTTTCCTTTGTGGCCAGGTAAAAATAACTTTTCAGCTGATGGATTAGCTGTCTCTATGCAAAGGTATGCAAGTCATATCTGTTGAATTCATGGACAATAATGAAGTACTCCTGTTAGCCCTGCAAAGCTAGCAACAGCCAATGTTCTGGCAGATTCTCTTCTGGCTCATGTCAAAGTAATTTGCTAAATTTCAGCTGAAAGGCTAAATAAATTCTACCCTTGGTTACATTTATGCAACCCACTGGCTTACATTTTCAACTTGGAGACAGTATTTATAACATTCTCCAGAACCTTTATTTTTTTAGTGGTTGCATGTCAACCCTGAAGCAATCACTAGACCTGCAGATCCTAATTTGAGTATTTCAGCCTGGCATTGGGGGGAAGAATATTTGTAAGATGAAAGTCAAGAAGGAAGAACAAATCTGGAATCCTATGGTACATATCTGCAACTCACTTTTTCAAGCAGTGCTGGTTTAGGAAAGAAAACAGGATGTATTACATCCTGGATTTGATCACATCTTACATCTTGCCCAGCTGCACCCAAGACTATTAATCAGAGAAAGGCAACAACCAACTGTATAAAGCTGTGGTGGGGGGCAAGCAGACAGGGATTTATCTGACTCCCTGAGACATGACAACTGATTATCCACATCTTAACATGTAAGAAGTCACCTGGCTCATATTTCCTAAATTATTTCTTACAAAGAGGATACCTAATGACACCTGCACCTATTTTCTTTGGATCCGTGCATCCATCATCGTTTTGAAAGAATGAAAACGGCATGTTTAGTTTTACTTCTGGAGTGTCACAGAGCCATCCAACTTTTCCTGATAACACTAGACTGTACCTAATCTACCCTCATTTCATCTGCCAGCACAGCAATAAAGCTGCCAGGACATACCAGCCTGCTCGCCACTCTGTTCATCATGATCCTCTCTGGCAAATCCATGGTGTTTGCAATAGCAAGGATGATCAGCTTTGAGTGCTTTTGGGTTGGCCAGTCAAACAGATTGTACATTACATCCTGCTTCCGGGTCCACAAAAGGTCGAGCTGGAAGAGAAAGGAAGGAAGCAGAAGTTAACTGGAGAGGAATGATGATCTTGTTGTTACAGTGCTTATTTGGGACTCAAAACATCAGCTACTATGTAACAGGGGGCCTGTCTACCAAAGGCCCCACCCACCTGTTCTGGGCCAACTGCCTGCCTTCTCGCCTGCCGTGCCTTGTTAATTAATTAATTAAGTTGTTAATTAGGTGGGAGGCTGCCCATTTCTTGCCCTGATGCCAGGGGGCACTATCTGCAGCTCCGTTCCTCCCCTACACCACAGCCCAAGCCTCACAGATGGCATCCTCTGTTATCATCACCGGACCCCCACTGGGCCCCAGAATCCTTCAGTCCAGACCCCTACAGGATCCCTCCACTTAGGCGGCCTACTCCGCCTTCATTCAGGGCTGCATAGCTCCCTGATCTGTTCCCCCTTACGAGCGTGGTCTCCCCGGGACCTTTGGCTACACTAGCCCTGGCCCACCTCCAGGCCAGTCAGAACCCCAGGCCCTCAGCTCTGGGCGTCCCTCGCAGTGGGCCCCTGGCCCTTTGACCCTTCCAGTCCTGGCCCCAGCATTGACCAGTCAGGGGATTACAAGTCAGGCTTTTGAGTCTATAGCCCTCTCTCTCTCTTGGGTCCACCCTCCTGACCCTTCTATGGGGGTAACCCACCCGGTTGTGGGAGCTAGGGTTATTAAGGCGCCCCAACCTGCCTTTCACCGGGGTGATCACTGGCTTGGCATTTCCTGGGGGCTCCTGCGCCACTGACAGCCACACCAGGCCACGCACACCTGGCAGAGTGCAGTTTTAGGTCATGCCCAGGACCAGGAGCCTCCAAGCCATCCCCCTACAGCTCCTGCCCTTACCTCCAGGATGTTCCAAGCAGCCTTGCAATGTTGCCGCCTGGGCTGCCAGCAGTGAATTGTTCTGTTTATATAGGCAGCCAGGAATCTAAAATGGCCACCGTAATCAAGCACCTGCTGGCTGCTTGGCTGGGCCCTTAATGTGGCAGGCACCAGCAGTGCCCTCCCACACTCTACTATAGACTTCTGATACAATTATGGACAAGCCATATCATTGATTGTGCCAGACTCCATCATCTGCACCACCCTTCATCTGGCACATCTATTTATATTGTAGGCTCTTCAGAAACAAGACCATCTTCTTATATTGTTGTACAATGTCCACAATAGGATCCGATTTCAATTGGCATTTCTAGGTGCTACAGTAATATTAATACTCCTAACAATAGGTTTACAAGAATCAGATGTGCGGGCACTAGAGTCAGATCATGGTCCACAGGGTGGGCATCTGTCATTAGGACCGGTACTCTGGAAGCTTTGCCACCTAGAACACCACTTCTGCACTGCAGAGCTAAATTTTCTCTCTCAGCAAAGAACAGCCAGGCAAAACACAGTCTGAAATAGCTAAATCCCATATTGAAATACTGCATCACTAGAAGTAAACTGGAGGCCACAGGTAGAATGCTCTCTTGGCGACTGCCCTACTGAGACAACATTCTATACATCCATTTTAATAGAGCAGCCCAAAGTTGCTTGCATGCGTTAAATCTTCAAATCTTCTCCTTTTTAGGACCTTTGACAATACACCAGAGCTCCCCAAATCCACTCCCTGCAGTTTCTCACCTCATCCACTACCAGCACTGTCGTCTTCCTCTTGGGCCCAGAGGTGTGGAACAATTTCGCCAACAGTGATGCAGCATGTGTTGCTGTTACCTTCTGACCAGTCAGTAACTGAATGGGGTTAAACAGTGCTTCAGGTTAATCTGTAGTCATGTATTTAGGGGAGGTAACCCTTATTCTGGACATTTCTTAATTCACCACATATCTGGAAACTACACACACAAAAAACAGAGCTCAGTTTAGCTCTATTTGCCAGAACCTAAGCATACAGGAGAAGATGAGGAACTAAGGAAAACCTAGCTTAAAAAAGGTCACACAGTTGTTAATTGTGACTTGTGCCAAATAGACACACCTTGTAAAATAGCTTTATAGACTCTAAGCAGGCATACCCTGGAAGAGGGCTTCCACAGAGACCCTGAATGAAGAAAACCCTGACGCCAACCCAATCTGCTGCAAGGATTGCTGACTTCAGCAGGCTTGGGCCCATATCAAAGCATTCATATACAGTCAGCAAGGCCTTAGACTGAAGAATTTGCTATTTCAAATAAGAAAATATTCTGATCAGATCACCTTTGAAGTAGCTTGTACAGTAAGTAGTAATACATATTCTCATGAGCCTTGCAGCTCCCGAGGCACTTAGGGATCACATATGAACATTTCAAAATTATGATACAGACACTAAAGCCACGCAGCCAACTTGATTTTCAAGCTGCTGCCCTGGCAACATCCAATGCATCAGAGAACTTTCTCTAGTTTCAACTAACGGAAACTACCAAAATAAAAACACTGTGTAACACTGTCCTAAGAGAAAAGCATACTGCTTCTTAAAGGGACTGCTGGGATGTGCTAGTTGTTACAAGTCATGGCTCCTGGGGCTGGGCACAGGAAGAGGAGAAAGAAGAGTGAGAGTTTAATTTCTGTTCAGACAAGAAAGGTCATGCTCACCTTTAATATTTGCACATAAGTCTGGTGAGGGTCAGTCAATTTCATGCCATTGATCTCTATGAACTGGAAGAAAGGGAGCTCATCCTCATCTGCAGCTTGCTGGAGACAATGGATTACTTCATGAACAGTTGCAGTTTTGCCTGTTCCAGGAACTCCAGAAATGTACATGCACCTGAAATGGCAGAGGACCCACCAATGAACCCAGTGATTTGTGCAGTCAGAGAGCTGGAAACTCTCAAATTCTGAGCCCAGTTTTGAAATTAACTCAATCCGCTACCACCTCTGCCCGCTCCCAGATTGTATAAAGGAAGCTTCCCATAAGGCAACTCACCCTCCTGTCCCATCAATAAGTTTGCTTTCTACAAAGTTATAGATATCCTGGAACTCCTTTTCTCGGCAAGGCAAGGACTCTGGTACAGCAGAAACATGCAGCCTTTCATTTAGAAGGGGAGGGGAAAGAAAAAAAAAAGAAAGGAAAGATAAAGGATTGACCAGATTCAAGATCTGTTTTCACCATTCTAACTGACCTCCTATTGAAGACAACTGAATAGGAGAAATCCTCTTCATCTCTCCTTTCAAACTTGTGTAAATACTTGAGTCCTTTTTAAAGTGCAAAAGTGCCAAAAACATTTGTGTGCGTGTGTGTATGTGGTGTTTTAATTGTAAGGTTATTAAGAGGGAGCTTTTGTCATTAAGAGGAAGCTAGTATGCATAAGTCTGAAGTATAGGGATGAGAAAATAGACCTCTTAATTCTTCTCTGCATCATACAGACAAAAAATAACTATTCTATTTCTAGAGCTGTTTCTAGATCTTTGAGACCTGGGAAGTTAGCCTTGGGACAAGCACAGAGGAAAACAAGAGCCACATTTGCAAAAAACTAAACTCAGCATGCCTGCACCAGTCTAAATAGTTTCTAAACCTGAACAGGATTTTTGACTTTCACCTCTGAACCAAAGGAGCTGCTGGTATTACCAGTTCTTGGGTAGATCCCTACTATATGCCTAAAGTGGGCATTTCCTTCCATTCAGTGTAACCTATTGCTCCTAATCTCTCTGGTAAAGTAACGGGATCATTCCATACCCCCCCACTATACTTTACCTTAATCGTGCCTCTTCTAATATATTGGCTGGTTTTCGTGCTGCTTGGCACCGACTGGGAATTCTGGGAGTAGCATTACGGAGCATTTTAGGGGTTCTTAGCTCGGGCTGTAGAGAGAAGCCAAAAGCCTCATATGGTGGCAGTTCTGCAAAGTTTTAGCTGGAAACCATCAATCTGGTGGCCACATTTCCAAAGGTTTGTTTATACAAAAAATAGAAGTATTTTTGGAAGGACAGGTGAGAAGAGTGCTGTACTTTAAAAAAGGACACCTGACAAAGGTTCAGATACACAGTTTAGACTCCTTCCCTGACTCCAAAAAGGAAGACATGAAGACTGATTAAAAAAAAAAATCATGAAACTTAAACGCCTGAAGAACAGAATTCTGTTGTGTTTTGCTGCACTGCTCTGGTTCATAAAAGCCAGAAAGTGAGATCAAATTCTGTCACTGTCCAAGCCAAAAAAACCCCAAAAAACTAGTTACAGTGCTATTTCTTTAAACCAATTATTTGTATTACTGTAGTCCTAGGAACCATCATCCTGGACCAGACCCCATTGTACTAGGCACTTAACAAACCAAACTGAAAATAGTCAGCAGTGACATATGTCATAGTTAAAATATTAATTATTTATGATGGGATTCTCCAAACTGGATTTTTTCATCTACACCTTGCATGCACAGTTTGAAAAAGCACCAATTTAAGTAGATTTTAGTAACAAAGGACTATTTTTCTTTTATTCCAGGAAGCACAGCTTGCTCCACAGGATAACACAAAAGAGCCCTAAGCCACAACCCCTCTCCTCAGGCAGGACTCCTCTAATTTAAGTGGAGGCAGGAGCCTCACTCAATATTTCAACTATCCACATCATTCTAACATGGAGGATTATGCAAGACCAAGTTGCTTGTTAAACTTCTCAACCACCTCACTCCAGATGATTTAGTTACCTCCATATATATGAGCCACACAAATGAAACAAGTGATTTAGACTTAAAATACTCAAAGCTAATAATTTTCAGAACCTCTAGAAATCTTACAGTTTTTCTGGGGGTAGTAGTGCCAGAAGGGGTTTTCTTTGAAAATGTTTGGGTCCTGAGTCTTCTGCTTGACTTTGTTTTCCTCTTTGGAGTACAGAACACTTGGACCTCTGCTTTGCTGCTACTGGAGTAAGAACTGTCTGAGCTGGATAGCAAGTCTTTATCTTCATCCTCATCTTCCTCCTCTGCCTCATCCTCATCTTCCTCCGCCTCATTGGATCCATTTAAAAGGCTAAGTGAGAACAAAAACACACTGCATATGTAGAAAAAACAAAGCAACTCAGGTTTAAAGAGCATTTTCAATTATTTGAAACCAAGGTAACCTGATAGGCAGCTTTTAACATTTTTTTCTAGTGATGAAGAGCAGGCAAGTAGATTTTATACCTGGGCTTGTAAGTTTTCCATGGCCATTTTACTAAGACAGTTTGCAAGACGACAGGTTTTTGATAAGCGACTTCTAAGTATTATGCTTGAGAACTACATATTGTGCATGCCCATTATGTGAAGGTGGCCTCACTGTTTTCAAATACCTTTTCCTGGGTCTATCCTTTGCCCTCCTCCCACCATTAAAAAAATATCAGGAACATCAGGATCTTGCTCTTCTCAGGAGAGAACGCCAAAGGGCAGTTTGGACTACACCACTTACACCTGATGTGTGCACATAGACTGCTTCCAAAATCATTGTTTTAATCACAACCACAGAGATCCAATGTTACCATGCTGCCTAAGCCTTGTATCAGTGTTCTGAGAAAAGAGTCTTGAAAGGACATGCATAGAGAGCACTGTCAGCTGTATGTCAAGCAGCAAACAGAAAGGATTTAAATTAGTTACACAAGCACAAAGAGACCTATTTGAACTCCTATTTCCCTCCCCACCTCAAAGTGTCCTGAACGGGCTAGAGGACAGGCATGTGCCCATATAGAGACTTGTAGGTGAACACTGGTAGTCACCAGTTACTAAATTAGTATTTTTCCACAAAAAGTGTGCAGACAAACAAAATAAGGAGCTAGCTGACCCCGCAGCTACAGAGTTATAAACTGATTTAAGGGTTGCAGCATGTAATGAATTTTTGACATAAGCTACACTACACACAGACAAGGTCTATGAATGTCACTCAGGCTTTAGCCACTGATGAGGTCCCCTTTTCAATTCACCTTCTAAAGAAACATCCACCAAGAACAGTAGAAATATCAGGTCTCAAATCTCAAAAAAATTAGATGCAAAAAGCATTTTTTGAGGGGGAAATTCAGGCTGACTTAATATATCACAAGACTAAAATAATGGGTGCAAGCTATTTTTCTACTTTGCAGTTCATCTGAAGTAAGAATAGTTGAAGACCTCATTTGGCTTTAATTTACCAAGTATATCAAAAGAATTCTGGGGAATCTTTTTGCAAATAATATGCCTTGCATTCAAATGGAATATATCTTTATTTCCTTAATAGGACTGGGATTCTTTGGCTTTTACTTCAACAGCAAACTACGCCAGTTCAAAGCTGAAAGCCCCACTGGCAACATGAATCAGATGTAATGGCAGAGAATGCTCACCGGATTTGCTTTGCAATGAGAGCAGATGTCCTCCGTACACATCTCCTATGAGAACGAGGGGTTGCCCTTGGACTTTGACTCTCCATTTCTTCATCTTCAACTAAACTAAATAGAAAGAACAAAGTTGTCTGTATCCACTCCTTTGTGTCACAGTTGGAGAGAGAAACTGTTCTATTAACTTTAGGACCTGAACTTGATGCTGAATTGACAGCAGGGGAGACTCAAGTCCCATCTGTTTCAAGATCATGTGCATCATAAGCACCAGCAATGCAAATGCCCTGACACTGCCCCATCAGTGTTAGGATTTACCTTGTGCGGCTTTTAGAATTGCTCTTGGGAGTAGCTGTTTGTTTGGCTGGCTTTTTTGATTCCTTGCCCGCCTTCTCTATTTGCTCTTCATCTTTACTATTCACGTGCCTGATGGAATAAAGAAAAATGGACACTTGTTTATAGCGTTAAAAGTAAAAACTTCTCCATTAGACAAAAGAACAGATAGTGGTGAGTTATTCTCCCTTTAACTCATTGCAGATGCTCATGGGATATCAAATAGTCTCTTTACATATTTAGTTTAAACCCCAACCTTGTGTAAAAGGTACTCATAATTTATACTGTATAAATCAAGGCACAGGGATTATCTGACCACCACAATGTCAAGACATCACAGGATCTACACTGGCATTAGACTTGATGGGTCTAAAATCCTAATCCACTCTACCATAACCACTGCCTCTCTCTACACATCTTGGATTGACACCAGCAGGATGCTTCATTTTGGACAAAAGACTGCTACATGGCAATAGCTTTCCATCGCTACTCACTGGAGCCACATTCCAGCAGCAGCCACTGAAGAAACACTTTAAATAAATGTGTCAGCAACCAATTTTTTTTTTTTTAACAAGGTGAATGTTTCACCGTCACAAGCAACCCAAAATCGCTTTTGGAACAAGTGAACCTCAGATACATGGCCCTCATCTGAACGTTAGGATTTTACCTTGTGTGGATTTTAGAATTGCTTCTGGGGGTGGCCGTTTGTCTGCTTTGTTTCTTGGATCCCTTAACTGTCTCCTTAGCATCTTCTTCATTTTTACCATTTAAGTGCCTGGAAGAGGGGTGGGGGATTTGGGGAAGGGGTTGAAAAGACAGTCACCAGTCTGTTAGATGAAAGGACTAGTATAGATGAATTGTTCTCACTAAAAATCGATTGTAAACTCCTCTCAAACCTTTCAGGTTTCTTAATTTCACTTTCACCGAAATGCCTCTCTTTAAGCAAAAGAGAAAATGTTTTACAGTATACCAACACTGTGACTGAGAGGCTGGCCATCACAGGATGAGTAAATAGAAGCAAAAATGTCATGATTTTCTTTATTTATGATATAGAATATAAAGGCCTGAACATTTTTCCCCTGCTTGTTGAGATTTTTAAAGAGTGTTCATTGAATATATATGTGAGAAATTTAACATTTTTTTGAATCTGGGAATCTTCCCCTTTTTAAAAAATTAGCAACTAAAAGAAGCAGCTTGGTGCATAAGAAAGAGGGTACCTTTATTATGACAAATGTTACAAATCCTATTATCGCCAGGCTGTACCTCTATAGATCTACATACCTCTGCAGGTTGTGCATGTCTAGATATATATTACAGATACAGGATATATGTGCACTAAATGAAGACAAGTGGGGGCAGACAAACGGTGGGGGCAGAACAGATTTTATATATGCTGAGAAAGTAGGGGTCAATGTGTCCTTTCCTGCATCTCCACCATTTATGCCCCTGTCCCCTCTCCCTGTAAATCTTGGAGGCAATCTCAAATTTCCAAACCACCCTCCAGCATACATCCGTTTCCACATCCCATCCTCTTCAGAGCTTCCCCCATGTGTAAGCATTAACAATTAAACCTTTTTTATGTTGACAGTAGGCAAAGCATTTCAGCACACATTGAGAACAGTTTGCGCCTCAATGGAACAACATGCCAAGCACAAGAAAGCCATTCGATGATTCATTACAATAATGCTGCCACTTACCAGGTACTATCGCCTTTCAAATCAAAATTCACAGTTTTTAGGCTGGAGTCCTGGTCCCTTGTAAAGGGAGATATCCTTATTGTATCACTTAGCTTAGACCAGTGTCCCGGGGTACTTGATAGTGACTCTCTCTCACCATCGGTACAAGACATTTTTGTAGGTGATCCCAAAATCCCAGTGCACGTCACCTTTCGCTTAGTAGCCGACGGTTCCAATGCCTCGCTGCAGTCCCAGTCATCAACCAGGAGTCCTAGAATATCACATCCTGGAAGTTTACTTCTAGGAGATTTTGTGGGACCTAGGAACCAACACAACAAACTGACATTAGAATTAAATTCCCTCATTTAGCTGAGTGTTGGCTGCCACACCACTCCGGACACATGACTAGAATGCTGCTTAAATGAGGGTGACAAATCAAATAATAGGAAAGACCTTTTTCTTGAAAACCCAGACTTAGGACTTGATGTTTAGTCCTGTATCCTCTGCTCTCAAGAACAGGTTCATTTGCACATCAGTTTGAATATGAACACTTAAACATGTACATATTCTTGGTCATCACACAAAACATGGATAAATGTTCTCCCTACGCAGCACAAAGTAGGCACAGACATAGGATGGGAACAGACACGGCATAAAAGTAAAGGCAGCACAAAGACCAAGCAAACAGACATTCATTCTCTTTGTCACGCCATACATGCCCCAAATTTGTGACTGTGACACAGGTGCTATCAATTTGTGTGACTTTATTGCAGCAGATGTCTATTAAGTTTATGGCAACAAAGCGCAGTCAGCTCAGAGCTATCTGTACTCTCCAGTCACCCAAGGCAGTTGCTCCTGGGACCTGATCCTGCATGGTCCAGAAATTCCCAACCAGGATCAGGCCCCTTAGGTCCTGGGACTGCCTGCCCAGGTTTCGCTTCCTAAACAAATGTGCCCTGGGCATATCTCTGTACAGAGAACCCTGGCTTTCCCCTTCCAGAGACATGCCCTGGGGAAGATAAAGGGTGAGACTAAGCAGGGAACATGTTGTCCACTGTCCTGCAGGATCAATCCCCTGCCCAATGCTGGGCCACAGACAACATTCATTTTACCCAATAAAACAGGATCAGCTGTGGTGGGACACAACTGGCTGGACTGTCGGGCAAAAAGGGTAGTAAGCAATGGCTCTATGTCTAGTAGGCAGGTGGTATCAAGTCCTAGGGCTGGTTTGGTTCAGTATCTTCATCAACGACCTGGAAGATGGAATGGAGTGCACCCTCAGCAACAGGGGTGACTAGTACCTTCTAATATTGGGGGGGCCTGTCCTAAAATATTTTTGGGGGGCCCCCCCCCCAGCCATATTGGCCAATACTGATCCAACTGCCAATATGCAGCCTGGCAGGTTGGAGAGTAGCATCTGGCTGGTAAGTTTGTTGGGAGGACAGGGCAGGGGGAGAGAAAGAATGTGTGTGTGTGTGGGGGGGGGGGGGGGGGGGGGGGCACCCCCGAGGTAGAAACGGGAGCTTGTGCCCCTCCAGATCGGTACGTGGGGGGAGCGCAGGCTGCTGCTGTGCACTCAGGGTCAGGGCTCCACCAGCCTCTTCCCAGTAGAGGGGGCCGGGCCGGGGCTGCACTTAGGCCAGGTAGGGTGGGGTGGGAGGCAGCGGCGCTGGGAGGGGGTGGGTTATGGGGTGAGCTACAGCCACTACAAAATTTGCTATAGCCACCCTGTAGCCCCTATTCCCAGTGCTGCCACTGCCCGCCCCAAGTGCAGCCCCAGCCCAGCCGCCACCCCTGCCAGGAAAAGGCTGGCACAGCCCCAGCCCTGAGTGCGCAGTGGCAGGCTGCCCTCTCCCTGCACACAGATACAGGGGGCACATGCACCCCATGCGTCCCTTGGGGGTACATGCAGTGGCCAGGAACTGCCCCCCACTCCTCATACCCTATGCTCCTAGACGAGCCGCCCACAGCTCTGTCCCGTGTTCCCCCCAGCTGTGCAGCACCTGTCCCTGCTCCAGCCCCACTCCCTCCCTCAATGCGGGGGCACCAATCTGCCTCCCGCATATCCCTCCCCCTCACAGACTTACTGGCTGGATGTTGCTCTCCAAGCTGCCAGGCTGCACTCCTGGCCCCACGCATGCTGCGGGGCTGCACGCAGCATTTATCGGCGACATTATCAGCCATATCAGCCAAAAAAAGCCGATTGCCGACAATGTCAATTTTCCTTTTATCAGTGCCGATACAATACGGACTGATATATTGGTGCACCTGTACTCAGCAAGTTTGCAGATGACACCAAATGGGGAGCAGTAGATAAGCTGAAGAGTAGGGCAAAGATTCAGAGAGACCTTGGCAAATTGCAGCATTTGACCAAAAGAAATCTCATCAGCTTCAATAAAGGACAAATGCAAAGTCCTGCACTTAGAACAGAATAACCTCATGTACCGGTACAGGCTGGGGACTGACCAGCTAAGCAGCAGCTCTGCAGAAAGGAACTGGGGGTTACAGTGGACAATAAGCTGAATATGAGCCAACAGTGTGCCCTTGTTGCCAAGACGGCTAATGGCATATTGTGTTGCACTAGTAGAAGTGCTGCCACCAGATTGAGGGAAGTGACTCTTGCCCTCTATTTTGGCACTGGTGAGGCCACATCTGGAGTCCTGTCTTCAGTTTTGAGCCCCCCACTACTGAAATAATGTGGACAAATTAGAGAGAGTTCAGCAGAGGACACTGAAAATGGTTTGGAGGCTGGGACACATGACTTATGAGAAAATGCTGAGGGAACTGGGCTTCTTTAGTCTGGAGAAGAGAAGACTGAGGGGGGATTTAACAGCAGTCTTCAACTACCTGAAGAGAATGGAGCTGGACTGTTCTCAGTGGTGGCAGATGACAGAACTAGAAGCAATGATCTCAAGTTTCAGTAAGGGAAATTGAGGTTAGATATTAGAAAAAGCTGTCTCACTGGGAGAGCAGTAAAGCATTGGAACAGGTTATCCACAAAGGTCGTGGACTCTCCAACCTTGGAGGTGTTTAAGACCCAGCTAGACAACGCTTTGGTTGAGGGGTGGGGATCTAGTTGGAGATGATCCTGCTTTGAGCAGGGGGTTGGACTGGATGACTTCCTAAGGTCCCTTCCAACCCTACTTTTCTATGCTTCTACATTCTGCCACAGCTGATCTGCTTCAATTGGTGACATCTGTTTATACCCCTACTTAGCCATGCGCTAAAAATGAGAAACCATCCCCATCAGGCTCTCACTGGATCCAATTGCATTGGTTTGCAGCAATTAATCTACTATACATTACCCTCACACCTGGATTTTGCATTCCAACATAGCAAACAATGTAAAATTACATTAGGTTTCTCTTGGCTACCTCCCCTTGTTCAAATAACTTTCACAACATGAACAGAGGCAAAATAGTGCAGTCTGGACTAAGATAATGAATGCAATCACAGCAACACACAAGGCAAACAGATATATTTGTACTTTAGCAAGGCATCACTATAAAGCTTAACTGAGGTAGTCTAATGTCAGCACTGTTAGCTGTTTTTTATGAAAACTAAAGGGGAATCATCATCTACAGCACAGACTGAACACAGTCACAAACATGCATGGCATTTGGGTGGCATTTCGGAGCGTAAGACAGAGTAGATTTGCACCTTATAGACTAACTAAATCTGAGCTGTATTGCATTTAGGAGCATGCCATTATTACTCCCTCCTGCAATGAGATACCTGAGAGTGGTTGTCCTGACTGAGTTCACCCTGGAAAAGTTGCTGGGTCATTTGCAGAGACTGCAGATATGGCCTCTGGATCTAAAAAAATAAGCTTCTGCTGCCCAAGTACAGCTTAAGGAGGATAACAGACAAACAGCTGTCCGTGGTTTAGGTAGCATCATAGAAAAGTCAGACTGGAAGAGACTTCAGGAGGTCATCCAGTTCAGCCTCCCTGTTCAAGGCAGGATCATCCCTGTGTAAACCATCTTACCCATGTGTTTGTCTGTCACTTGAAGGGAACAAATAACTACACTGCATTAACCTGAATTACATCTCCTAAAGATTGGACTTAATTTTTTTGAGGTAACTCATTTATTTCAGGTACGACCAAAGACATAGATCCTTCCTACCCTCATTGATAACTTCTGCCAGTGCAGAACTCTCAGCAGTATCTTGCCAACCAATTTGCTAGGTCACACAGCAATAAAGATCTTCAGTTTTCAACAGCTCAAAAGACCAGATACTAAGAGAAGGCACACCAACAGCCGGCTGCATAGAAAGGAGTAGCCTTCCTCAGGGTGTTAATTTATTTCTTGTATCCATGCCTTATCAAGGGCTCAGTGGCTACCACAGCTGTTCAGGAGATGGAGAGGGATCCTTGCACTACATGATGCTGCCATCCAAGAACAGAATCCAGTTACTGAGGGACTCATACTCCCTGTAAACCCCTTTGCCTCAGTACCAGGTGAAAAGCAGTCAGATGGCAGCCAGGCTTGCAGGAATCACTCACTGGGCTAGGAATAAGTGAGGCTATAGATAAACTTTAGTCTCTAAGATTCTCATTTCAGCCACTCTTCTGCTTGATTTAATACTGCCTGCAAAAATCCTGGTAGAACCAAAAGTAATGAATGGATACAAATCTTGCCATGTACATACCGTTTAGCTGTAACTTCTTCCTTGCTCCTGGGGTATGGTTGCCATTGGCCAGCCTTTGGGAATGTCTCTCCTTGGACAAAGACGACTTAGAAGCAGAGTGTCTTGATTCTATTTCCATTGCAAGGTTCTTGTTTTTTGTGGCACTCTGAGTGCCTCTCTCTGTCTCCGTATATGCAGAACACATGATATCCAAAGGAAGCACCTCGGACTCAGTTACTAGAATGGGGGAACCATACCCTTTCCTTGTCAGAGGTGAGGAAAGCTGAGAAAATAGGTCATGAGACAGAGGCTTAAAACTTTTCCCATCCCAAGATTCCTTTACATAGAAAACTTGTTTTCTCTTTGACGTAACAGGCACCACCTCCTTTGGAGTCAGTGGTATCACCTATAAGAGGGGAAAATATCAAGAGATTATTATCTATTGTTTATAGATTTCAATACTAAATTCCAGTAGACCTCCTGATCTGAGTACAGACTGGAGCTGACATTTCTAGATTTGTATTTTGCAAGAGTATCCAATACTAGTTTCTTGACATTTTCACCAAGAGTTGCTCATACAGCAGTAGGGTGGCATACTGAGCAATACAAAACACTTCACAACCATAATTAAAGTAGAGGCTGCAGACCATATAAGAAAGGGCATATGAGAAAGGAAAGAAGTTAAAATGACTGGAACTTGCTAAAAAAATATGGATGCAGTAACATCCTTTATACAGAATAAATCTTCCAGGAGACAACAGATACCCCCTAACCCTAGATATCAACTATTGTCCAGATGGAAGTATGCTAAAAAAACCATTCACAATGGCCAACTATAGACCTGCATTAAAGATTCAAGAGGGTGCTGCGATAGGAAAAATGAAATAGCTTTTGTGGTTGCTTTAGGCTCTTCTACCTCTTCCTTTCCTGCATGGAGGGCCTTGCATACATACCATAACACTTCTAATGATGGTCTCCACATTTACTTGTGTGTCATAGCTTGAACCTCGATCCAAAAATATCTCCAAGGGAGAAACCTTTCTTTGCAGCAGTTTCCGTTTACTAGGTGGTATCTCTGTAAAGTGACAGAACCACTGAACAGCTGCATACTTGTCTTGACGGTCTGTGGCAGAGAAAAACCAAGAAAACAACAGTTAGTATCAAAAACTTGAGATTTGGTTATGGTATAATTATCTGAAGTCCTGAAGGAACTGACAACTCCGACTGAAAATCAGAGCCACACTGTCCTAGGCACTGTATGTACACACAGTACAAAATTGCCTTCTGTGTCTAAGCAGCTGTGACAAATTGGGGGTAGGCAACCTTTTCCGGCTGTAAGCCAGAAGCAGACAGGCACTTGTCCCTTGGTGTCGTGAGGAGAGCACCTGTAGTAGAAGCTCCCCCATCTGTAGGCTGCATCCAATGGTTCTGCAGGATAGGCCATAGGATGCAACTCCCAATCTAAATAGGCAAGACAGACAAACAAGCTGAAAACAAGTGCTATACTCCAGCCCCTGATTCCTCATTTTGAGATTAAACAGATCACATCCAAGATCCTGCAGCAAGTCTATGGCAAAGCTACAAAATGAACAGAAATCCCTGAAGAAACGGTCCACTGCCTTAATTCCAAGATCATTCTTCCTCCCAGCTACAGAACAGTTCTGTTTGAGAGCATAACAAAATGATTACACGTTTTCAATTACCGTGTACCCATCTTAGTGTGCTTTCATGATCAGGTCACATGATAGATAAACAGGCCATTTGCTACAGATGTTACAGAAAAAAGGGCAGGATGCATTGACTGGCCTTATGCAGACAATTCTGCATCAACTGCTATGCAATTTTATTGAATACATAATAACAGCACGTCAATTTAAAGGTATCCCAATCAAAGGACACCAGTACAAGTTATGTTAATTCTGTAGTGATACAAGTGCATCCAACTTTAATTCAGCTTTATTCATTCAAGCAATTTCCTGGGCTAGATTGCCTGCACTGCAGCCTTTGGGATTATGTCCCTGCAACCTGTGCACGTAACTATCAGTTTAAGTGTTCAGGGAAAATGAAACATTTTAAGACATGGGATAAAATGTTGAGGGAGGATCTATTTTATGGACACAGTCAATTTGAAATCTGGAAAAGTTAGGGTTAGAAGTAGTTTCAGGTACCCTCACCTCCCTTGGAGCTCTCTTGTGGTTTTACCTTCCCATTGGTTGTGAAGGGCGAGAGCAAGGCCTGAGCCCTATTTACACCAACTATTACACACATTACTATTTGTAACACAAACAATCAAAACTGCATACAAAGTTTAGGCTACACCATTTATGATGAATATACTGACAATGATTAGTGAACTACTAATCTTTTGTAGTTTATGTGTTGCTACAAATTCATGCTAACTCTTGGTAAGCTTACTAGAAATCACAGATGTAAGAGAGCAAATTAATTTTTAAGCTAGGCTACTATGAGTATGCAGGGCATGGGAAGTTAAGAATGAGCATGTTGGCTGCCAGCACAGGTGGGAAAGGAAATAAGAGACCTTATATCTGAGGAAATGCATTTTCACAGAAGGATTAACCTTGTCCAACATCTCCCTATAATCCCTGGAAAAATCAGTTTGACCCTGGGTTCCCTAGTTGAGGAAAAAAAAGAAAATTAAACTGACCCAAAAGGGGAAACAATCAATTGCTTCAACTGGGGAAACTGCTTACTTCTGGCAAAGTTCCTGGACAATGTAAAGCAAGAGAAGGGGAGGTAGAACAGGATTGAAGGGGGAGTGCTGGAGATGAAAGAGAAACAGATGACAGGACTAAGGACCCTTGTGTCATGACCCAAAAGGCATGATTGTGTGTGTGCTTTGGCACCAGAATTATCCCCACCAAGTTGCAGAGCATTGCACGGGAGAGTTTCCTGTAGCAAGAGGAAACCCCAGTGCACGGACGCGTTTCCCGCCTTTTCTGCAGCTTCTTTTGCAGAGTGCATTGCTCGAGTTGCAAGAGGAATGCACGGTGCAAAAGAGTTCCCGCCACCGGTATGCAAATTCGTTCCCCGTGATTGGCTAGTGCTAAATTATTCACACGTGGCGGCTAACGATTGGCCTGTTAGCTGTATAAGAGGCTTGAGCGGTTTCCGCCCAAGCCGAAGAGGACTCCACATCCATCTCGTGGGGACTCTGGGTACACGGCAGGGTAACAGAAACCCTGTGTGAGATCCAGAGGAGCTTGGCGGCCTGATCCACCGCCCACCTCTTCCCGTCTTCGAGCACGACTTTTATAAGACGTAT
>NW_005842811.1:132743-137745 GCF_000455745.1 Alligator sinensis | reverse complement strand
TTGGCTGGTGTTAAATTATTCACAGGGGGCGGCTAACGATTGGCCTGTTAGCCGTATAAGAGGCTTGAGCGGTTTCCGCCCAAGCCGAAGAAGACTCCACATCCATCTCGTGGGGACTCTGGGTACACGGCAGGGTAACAGAAACCCTGTGTGAGTTCCAGAGGAGCCTGGCGGCCTGATCCATCGCCCACCTCTTCCCATCTTTGAACGCGACTTTTATAAGACGTATCTACGATTTCTATTTTGGTGGCTCGTTCACCCAGAGCATCCGGAGCTCTGCACCGTGGAGCCTAGCAACCTCCACAAGACCGTCTGTGTTGTCTGTCTGTAACTGCAACTCAATCAAATTTTCCAGCCTACACCACTGCCATCTCGGTGTAAGTAAACAATCTTTAAAACTACCGATACGCGTTTGTGCCTAATTCCAGCTCGACGGCCTTCCCTCTCCAACCCGGCGTGCCCGGGCTGCTGGCCACAGCCCGCGTGCAGCACAAAAAAGGGCTCGGGTCGCTCCCGGCCTGCACACCTCGCAGCCAGCTTCAACTGAAAACATCAAAAAGAAATTTCCTCTATAAACCATTTTCTAATCTAGAGGACCTGAACATCATCTGGGTACCATCAGTGACAGGATCCAGGACCAACAGAATCAGTGATCTGCTTTCTACTTCAGTATGGCAAATCCTATATGTTTGCTCAATTTTGAAGCAGAGAGGTCTAAACAGAAAAATAAATGCACTTCCTTCCCAAATAAGGTCTACTTCTATTATGCTGCAAGCTGGCCACTGAGCAAGACTCCAGCAACATATAGCATCTAATATAAGGCATCAATAATCTTACTGCCCAAAAGATTATTCTTTATGGTAGGAATTTTATGCATAGTTCCAGAAAAATCAGGATTCCTCCATTTGTTTTTGGAATGCTAAATGTCACAAGCTGTGATCTCCTGAATTGTACTGAAGTATTTAACTGGTCCTACGTTGGGGTGTGAAAGGGAGAGGAGGGAAGAAAATGACTACCATAATTCCAGCCCACTGCGTGAATAACATGGGGCTTGTAAGCAAAATATCAGCTCAGGAGTGATTTAACCCTCCTTGCATTAACTATTAGCTGAAATCTAAATCTAAATGATTGCCCTTGAGATGGATTAAGTCCATACACTTTAAGGAGTGATAGGGAAACAGGACTGCTGCCATACGAGAGTTCACAAGAAATTCTTGTTTTATGAAATATTTACATATCTGTCAAAAAACACACTGCTGTGGTTTTTCTGAGTTCTTTGCACCAAAAGAAACTGCTCTGTTATTTTTCTGTGCTCAAGAAATGAGTGAAAGCTAACAGCTGGCATTTTCTGAAAGGTATCTTGAGTCTAAAAAGGCCAAGAACCACTGATCTAAAGATTGACCAGATCTTCGTATCTAAAAAGTGGTTTTGCTGCATTTTTTTCTATTTAGTATTTAATTTAATGAACAGTTTTCACTGAATCTTAACAACAAAAGACACTTCTAGCTACTAGCAGTGAGTACAGTACTAAATAACTCATAACAGATAGAACCTCAGACAAATAGCTCCCGAGTTAATTTTCAGTTTCCATAAATAATGCTGGTCAAGTAAAGTTATTTAAAGAAACTGAGAAGGCACAGGGCCTGTGTTGCGTTCTGCCACGATTCACTGCATACGCTGACGCAAGTTACTCAGCTTCTCAATGTCCATCATTCAACCTTCATCTTTAAAATAAAATAAAAGTTAAAGACCTACTTTGCAGGGACAAGGAGGTCTAGTTTTGCATTTCTAAAATGGCTCAAGATTTCCAAGACAGAAGGCAGAGGGCCACATTTTTATAAAGAAAAAAAATTGCACTTACTATCTTCATATAATTTCAGAATTTTTGCCACAAAAGGCTGATCTGCATTCTCCCCTTCTATTAAAACACACTCTCCAAGGTGTATGCAGGTTTTTGAGCTTTCTGATTTAATCAGGAGTCCCCTAGGAAATGATGAACACACAGAGGTTAATGGAAGTGTTTCACATTCCTTACAATTCAGACACTGTTGGAGTCAAATGTGGTCTTGTTATCGCTTCTCTCTGGACAGATCTCCTTGCCAAATACATGCAACATTTCCTCTGTTCAGATGTTCTGATTCTCTTTTTCTCTAAAAACAGGAGATGGAATCACAGTTCACAAGCGATTGGACAGTTAGTGGAACTTGCATGCAACCTCTGGAGTTAACACATCAGTTTAAAGACACCAAGTGAACATTAGATTAAAATAATTTTTTTTTTTTTTTTTTTTTAAGTATCACAGGAAACTTACATTTTCCAGTCGTTCATGCCAACAGATCAAAAGCGTTTTACCAAACTTAAGACTCTACATAAAAGAATCTCTTCTATCAGCCACCAAAATGTAAAAAAACCCTTAAAAGCACAGAGCAACATGACAACTGTTTAGAAAGTGACAAGTATAATATCCAGGTGATGCTGTAAAACAACCAGCGCGTAATTATCCAAGTTACAATAGTACTGGCAAATGCAGAAGTGACCAAAAGTGTCCAACTAGAGACAAATTGCTCAAAAGAGGACATTTCTTTCAAGCAGCAGTCCTCTCTCCACCTCTCTCGGTAACAGAGACAACAGCTGCAGTGTAACAGCTTTGTGGCTGGACAGCTATTATATATCCACCACATCATACACATCAAAAGCACCCGTCTTTGATAAGAGGGTTTTTACAAGATGTTCACATTACTTCTTCCTTGTGCTCATTCTGCAGTGCATACATCTGACAGATACTACTACTCCAATTACCTGTGTCACTACAGCACTTTTTCTATAACTCCCCATAAGTGTCACATTTCTGTGCGTTTCTAACCCAGTAGTAAAATAGGTATTCTTTACCTATATTGAGTTGTCTGAAGTCTCCTATCTGAGCTTGTTTCTTTTCCATACCACGAATACGTAAGCATAGTCCGACGCCTCAGACTCATGATTTCTGTGAAAAAAGATTAAAAGCAGCATAGGGTTTATGGCTATAAGCAGCGGTGTTTAACAACAAAAGCAAGAGAAAGAAGTAGGATTTCTGGAGTCTAATTCCTAGCTGAGACATTGAGGCCAAGTTACTTTCAATAAGTCACCAAACTTCCCTGTGCCTCAGTTTTTTCATTCTTCAGAAAAAGATACCGGTTGCTTCAAAGGAATTTAAAATTTAAACCTAACTTTTGGCCTATGATTTGCAAGAGATAAACTGGTCTGACAATATAAAGTATGATGCCCTGAGTGTTTGCATCCTTCATTCCTGCCAGAGCTGAATGTTCTTCTACTAGT
This sequence comes from Alligator sinensis, assembly GCF_000455745.1. Taxonomy (NCBI): domain Eukaryota; kingdom Metazoa; phylum Chordata; order Crocodylia; family Alligatoridae; genus Alligator; species Alligator sinensis. The sequence goes on along the minus strand of NW_005842811.1, from coordinate 134,430 downwards.
CTCTCACAAAGGCTTTTCTGAGGACCCTGCTACACGTTCAAATAAAAGCCAGAAACTTTTGGCTACTGACAGGAGTTTCCATGCTTCCGATCCCAGCTGGATTTCAGAGTTTCCATTTGATCTACAAGGATGGCAGTTGATCTTTAAAGGACGGCGTTAGTGGTTTGCTAGCCCTGCTGGGAGAGGTCCACGATACAGCAGCAGAAGCAGGTGCTGAAGTTGTTCATGGGGAAGAAACACTTAGAAAGTTGGGCACGGGTGAGGTAGACAGACCTCATCTCACCGTCTGCCTGTAACATTCAGGCCCCTGCTACACACTGCATACATTGCACGATTAACTGGTGAATCACGCAATAAATTTAGAGCGGCCACACGTGCAAAGTTATTCTCACACCATGAAAAGGACTATCCAGCTATACGAGTCATTTATACAGGGTGTTTATAAAAGTCCTCAGGCAACTTTAATCTTTGATAACTTTGGATAAGCACATGACAGAAGCAAACTGCAAATGGCGATCGAAAGCATCGTTCACTAAGCTTTAACACAATACAGCTCAAATGGACTTGGACACAACCGTCATCTTTCGTGATATATCGTTCACTCCGATTTTCCAACTTGTAAAAAACATTTTCCAGCTGCTGCCGAGTGATTTCACGAAGCGCATTTGTGATCCTCGCCCTACGCGCAGCTTCCACTCGGCTAAAATAACTTCATGGACTCCACTTTCCCTCGCCGCTGACGATTTGCTCCCATCCCGTGGGTTCGGAGGGTTTTGGAGCCGAGGGTCCGGACCAGGCTCCCGCAGAGGCGACAGCCTCCCACCCCGGCCATCAGCAAAAAGCGCCTTGACGCCCAACTTTGCCGGTGCCGCCCGATCCCAGCCGTCTTCCCTGCGCAGCTGCGGGGGCCGAACCTCATGATCTGCGAGGTCCCTCCCAGCCCCGAACAACGACGAAACGATGCATCTATCCAACGTGATTGAAGTGTAGTCGCGCAAGGGCTGTATAAACACCTGCACAGGTTGAAACCGCACAGCCGCTCTGCAGCGGGCGTCTGCCCAGTTTGAATCCGAGCGCGCGGCGGGGCCCTCAGCGGGTGAGGGGCACCGCGCGGCGTGGCATCGGCCGCCCCAGGTGTCCACGGGCACTTGCTGAGGGGAAGATGGAGACTCAGAAGATGCCTGCTAATAAGGCCGGTCCCCTCGCCCCTGCCTGGGCAGGCCAAGGGGGGATCCAGGCTGCCCGGGGGGCACTGCTACACGTTACATTCATCGCGCCCATCAAGCCGCCCCCCGCCCCCAGGCCTCGCGCGCGCCCGGCTTTAGGGGCCGCCGCCCGCTTGGGGGTGGGCCTCGCGAAGCCGCGCCCGGAGTTAAGATGGCGGCCGAGAGGGGAGGGCGACGTGACCTCGCGCCGGAAGCGGAAGTGCTTCCTCCCCGCCCGGAAGCTCGAAGCAGTTCCACGTCCGGGCGCCCATCGCGCCCGCCGCCGGGGCCATGGCGAACCGGACTGTGAAGGACGCGCACAGCATCCACGGCACCAACCCGCAGTACCTGGTGGAGAAAATCATCCGCACGCGCATCTACGAGTCCAAGTACTGGAAGGAGGAATGCTTCGGCCTCACCGGTACGGCCCGCCCGGGCAAGGGGCGCTTCCGGCTAGGCCGCGGGGGGCGGGGCCTAGGGCC
>NW_005842811.1:131496-132549 GCF_000455745.1 Alligator sinensis | reverse complement strand
GGGGCGGGGCTCAGGGTCATGGGGCGGGGCTTCGCGCTGAGGCAGTGGTGTTTGGTTAAGCTGTTACGCTTCCACCTGGCTCTTGGGGGCGGGACCTAGGACCCCGGGGGCGGGGCTTGGTGCCGAGGCAGTGATCTGGCGGGGGAAACCGTTACTGATGCCTCCAGCCTGGCCGCAGGGCCCGTCCCCCGCCCTCGGGCTCCCCGAGTGCCCTCCTCCTTTGCCAGGCCAGACGCGCCGTGTGTGCTCGGTGCTCGGGCCCTGGGGTCGAGCTGCCTGGCGCTGACCGCGGGGCTCGTCCTGCCCCCCGTCGATTCTAGCGGAGCTGGTGGTGGACAAGGCCATGGAGCTGAAGTACGTCGGCGGCGTGTACGGGGGGAACATCAAGCCCACGCCCTTCCTGTGCCTGACCCTGAAGATGCTGCAGATCCAGCCCGAGAAGGACATCATCGTGGAGTTCATCAAGAACGAAGACTTCAAGTAAGCGAGGCAGGTCGCTGTCCCCGCCCCGGGAGCTGTCGGGCCAGGCAGGCGGACGTGGGAGGCGGGCAGCGACAATGCAGCTGAGCACCCGGCGGGGCCAGAACAGGGCTCCCCTGCGGGGAGTGTCCCGTTTCCCAGGTGCCGTGCACAAGCCTGTCTGGTAACGCCCGCTTTCCAAGTGTGAGCTCTTTGCTCGGGTTGCCCTCCTGCTTGTGCTTGTTTCCTTTCGTTCATGATGCGCACCTGTCTTTGTCCGTGCGTGAGCCGTGTGTTAAAGTGGCTACGGGGGCAGATCCGGGGCGCGGTAGCACCCCCCCTTTTGGGTTGGATCATAGAGTGGGAACCTCTGGGGACTTCTTTGAAGTCCTTAGAGCAGGTGAGAATCCCCCCTTCCCTTCTGGGCTCAGTCATGTCTCCCCCGCCACTTCCCTGCTCCTTCCTGGCCTCAGCTGGGACGGTGGCAGTAGCCAAGACAAGGGGGTTTCCCCTCCCTATGTCTGCTTCCAAGGGGCAAGGCTAGGTGGGGAAACCCACCCTTGGCCTATTTCCACTGTTCCTGCTGTGCCGAAC
>NW_005842811.1:86122-131440 GCF_000455745.1 Alligator sinensis | reverse complement strand
ACGGAAGGGAACGCCGCAGCCAGGAGCAAGGAAGGAGAAGGGAGAGGACCTGGCTAAACATGAAGGGGATGGGGGCAGGTTCTGCTCTGGGAACTTTTAAGTCGTCTGTGGAGGCTTCCCCGGCATGGTCTGTGGGCACCAGTGGGTGGGAGCAGGGATACAGTCACCCCTGCGGGGCAGGTTGCTGCTCCCACAGCTCCTTTGCCAAATCCTGGATCTATCCCTTGGTGGCTATCTGCCCATTTTCTTTTGGAATAGAACTGATAATGCACAAAGAGAGCAGAGTTGTCAGGAATGAGCACATACGGGAGAAAAAGTGCAGTCTCCCACGTCATGTTAGTTTCAGTGTATCAGTCGTCTTCTGAGGCTCTCACAAGAAAGGCTTCCTTCACTGTTCATTATCTCCCAGCACAGAAAGATCTCACGTGTGAACCGCTGCGTTCTGTTGTGCTTTTCAGATATGTCAGAATGCTTGGTGCGTTATACATGAGATTGACTGGCACTGCCATCGACTGCTACAAGTACCTTGAGCCACTGTACAATGATTATCGGAAAATAAAGAGTCAAAATAGAAACGGGGGTAAGAAATCTTATGTTCTCAGGGTAAAACAGTGTGGCATGGACAGCCCTTTGTAAGAGACCTCTCCTTTAGTGCTGTCTGCTATACAGGAATGCAGGTGTGGAAATAGCTCCTTGCTTTGATGTGAATTCACCCGTCACGTATGCTGTGGCTGGGCCTGCTTCTTTGCTAACATTCTCTTAAATTGGAGCTCACACACTTCTGTGTACTTCCTTCAGGCCTATGTGTTTGTGTTAATAAAACAGCACCTAAAGGAAGAGCATAGGACTGGGCATCAGGGATTTTCTAATTGTAGCTCTGCCACAGTTTTGCTACATGTAAAATAGAGTTAATTTTCCCAGCTGCCAGGGTTGTTCTGCTGTGAGGGTTGGGTTTGAACAGCACATAGCATACAGTCTCCTGAATATTAAGTATTGGTACCTAAAGCAAAGATGACTGCCTTGTTTTAAACACTTTTTCTTTCAGAATTTGAACTGATGCACGTGGACGAGTTTATTGATGAACTGCTCCATAAGGAACGTGTTTGTGATATCATTTTACCTCGATTGCAGGTATGTGGAGGCTGGTAATCCAACTTAATGTTATATATAACATAAGCAGTCATCTGATTTACAAGCATGTTACATACCATAGTAGCTAAGGCTTAATTTGCACTTGACAGACCCTTATTTGTGAGCATGTTTGTGTGGATTATGTGAAATGACAAGTAGGTATTTCTTTCAGAAACGTTATGTCCTGGAAGAAGCTGAACAACTAGAGACTCGGGTTAGTGCACTGGAAGAAGATATGGATGATGTAGAGTCTAGCGAGGAGGAAGAAGAGGAGGATGAAAAGGTCTGTGAATTGTATTGTTGTTTATCTTCAGTGGAAAGTTACTTTGGGTGCCAGAATATTTATGCAGTAGAGTGTTTCCAGAAAACTCCTCCTCATTGCAGTGTCATAAGAGCTGCTGGTGACGCCTTAAGTCCTACCATGGCAGTAAAACAGACTTTTTATCGGGGTACTCTGCCTGATAAACTTTAACTGATTTATGTATTCTCTCCTAATTAGACATGTTGTGGTCACATTAAAATAGACATTTGGTTTGTCAATTTCAACATATTTTGAGGGGGGGAGGGTTGGGTATAAGGTGGAAGCAGAGAGTTTCTACTGAATTCAGTATACTTTATACTACGCAGTCATCAGATGTGTAGGCAGTTTCATTTTAAGACTTAAGTTGAATAGAAAGCCCTGCTGCATCCTTATGCATAAGGAACATCAGGGTGAAAAGATTGTTAGAGCTCTGTGATTTTGTGTTGCTTGCAGATGGAGAGGGCACCCTCCCCTGATCATCGCAGGAGAGGCTACAGAGATTTGGACAAGCCACGCAGATCTCCAACTGTGAGATACAGGAGGAGCCGAAGCAGGTCTCCACGCAGGTGATGTATTGCTGCTTTTCCCCCCAAAAAACCTCAGCTGTCTGCTAAGTGTTGGTTCCAGAACTAAAGGCTATGGTAAAGACTGCATGAATGCTTCACCAGTTTTCAAGCCATTCTCTTGTCTTTCTTACCTGCAGGCGAAGCCGCTCACCCAAGAGGAGAAGGTAAGAGAGTTACTGCTTTTACATTCCATTGGAAAAAATAATTGTTTGTAAAATCAAATTGTCTAACACTCTCCCTCCCTCTAGCCCATCGCCACGCCGGGAGAGGCATCGCAGCAAAAGCCCAAGGCGACACCGGAGCAGGTCTAGGGAGAGACGCCACAGATCAAGATCTAAATCTCCAGGTAGTTCAGTGATTTGCTGCTGTCTCTCTTAGTAATGCCCTAAGAATCTAACTCCTGATACCAGGGAGAGTGGATGGATAAGTTGAGTTTTGGCTAAAATTGTATGAATTTATGCTCTGAGAACAGCTCTTACACTGGCTTAGCTTCTTCTTCAAATATTTCTATCACTAGATAGCCACAAAGAAATTCTGACATTAAATGCCTAACAGGAATGAGTTAATCTTTTAACAGTACCGGAGGGTTAGTGCTAAAGGCAGACTCTATTAGCAGAAATGGAGAGTAGTCATGTGACACTATTCTTTTTTCTGGAGATCAGCACTAATAATTTTATTTTTTGTTAACAGGGCACCATCGTAGTCATAGACACAGAAGTCATTCCAAATCACCTGAAAGGTAAAAGCTTCGTCTTTCTTTAAAAATTCCCACTCATGTTCGAAAAAGCTCTTGCAAACCAATGTCAGAGCTTTCCTTTCACAAAGAAACTGAATTTTGAGATTGGTACCAATTTCTCTTACTACCATTTGTTTTGAAATCAAGCTAGCCCTCATTTTTAGGACAAACCATCCAGTTTGCTTTGCCCAGTAGCTTCTCTCTCTCAAACACACGTTGAAACGTTGTTGTTACCATTTCAGATCGAAGAAAAGCCACAAGAAGAGTCGACGAGGGAACGAATAAAGGATGAATTCCACTAAGCAGTTTGGGGACCCTGACCCAAAATCTGCTTGTAGATACTGTCTTGTTTATTTTGCAGGACAGGTGCTGTGGCTGCTTTAGCAGTCTTTTTTTTTTTTTTTTAATCCTCCTTCCAATCTTCTCTTGTTCAAGAAAGTGTTTGGGGTTTTTTTTTTCTATTAAGAAAAAGCTAAAGTAACTTTTTTAATGTACATAACTTGTTTATCCTCCTGGTGGAACGTGAGGAATAGCATGGTTTTTAAAATGTTTTCTTGATGGCCTGTGTAAAAATAGCACAACAGTGATAAGTCTAAGATGCCCTATAATGTTTATTCATTTGTTATGAAATGCCCTTGTTCATAAAGGCTGCTTCCTGTTTTCCAAAGTAATTGGTCTGTGTGCATCTATACAGACCCGGCTGACTCAACTGATACAGAAAGATTTTTTTTTTTAGGTACTCCACTAGCTCAGTTGTTTTTTGATAGGTGTCCTAGAGAAGCTGGCAAGAAACTGAAGACCCAACCACATGTCTATAACAACCGTTCACGTTTGAATATTTCTTGTGATATTATCAGCTCTGTAAATCAGTGCTTGTAAATAAAACAATGGCTTTACACTGAATGCATTTCTACCCATAGAAGTGTTCAAAGGTAGCACGGAGATGAAACCGTCAATTCCTTATATACTAGAAATATTACTGAACCTCTCCGGTAATGAACTGCACACTGAGCTGCAAGTGTGGAGCCAATTCATTACATTGTCTACAGTCTAGACATTACAGTCTACATTAACATAAGCTTAGATTCTGAAGAAACTGAATTGGCCCCACAACCACTTCAGATGGGATGGTGGGGAGAGGCAGGGGATACATCGAAACTGCTGCCTTTTAAATACATATTCCAACACCTTACACTAGAGTATGTAAGGCATGGAGTTAATGTCTAACAGCACGCAGGAAGTGGTTTAGAAAGTAAGCTGACAAGCCCCTGCATCTATGACTCCGGGACTGATGTGTTCAACAGGTGCAGGCAATAAACTGTTCTAGGGTTAAAATGCTAAACTTTGGAAGCAGTGACTGTTAAAAAGAAATCCAGTCAAGCAAACTCTAGATTCTGCAGCAAGAAATGAAAATCCTTAAACTGAGTATAAAATTGATTGGGGAAATTAAGCATGAGTTGTGAAAGATGTACACTCACGTACAAAAGAAATAAAAGCAAAAGTGGTTGAAGAGCAAGTTTTAAGAAGTTAAGTTACACAGAAAACAGACCCAACCCAAGTAAAGCCACCACAAAACACTGGAGCAGGCAGCGAGTCAGTGAAATCCATGAAGCAAAGATGAGGAACAATAGATACAAGTAAAAGAGCACGCCTGCTGCACTAGCACAGTTAAAGGAGCAATCAAGAATAAGGACCGTTACAAACAAGTTAAATGTCTTTTTGTTTCAGTGGCTGTTATGGCAATAATATTCTTTCAACTGACAAAATACTTCAGAGACATAAGGAAGAGACAATGCTGAAACAAACTGATGAATAGCTTGAAGTCCAGAGAGTAGACACTTGACAGCAGAATAAAGAAATCAAGTTACTAATAAATACATGCTCTTATTAAGATCAGTTACTCTAACTGAAGGGCAGCAACTCTTAAAAAGTCACCCAGGGGTGATGCTGGTACTTGCAGGATACTGAGCCCTATTTAAGTAGAGAGAGTTGGTTGTTACTCGAATGCATGCTGGTGGTCAAAGCGTATTAGGATGTATGAAAAAAGGACAGCAAATGCTGGAACAGACTATTGTCTAAACTAGATACTCAACCCCCAGCCCGCAGGCCCAATCTACCATGGTGCCACGTCATGCAGCCTGCAGGATTCCTCGTGGATCTGTGAGAAGCCCTGCAGGCATCCTCGTATGCTCGATCGGGTGCGCAGGGGCCTGATCCTCCCAGTGTGCAGAGCTGGGTGGGGTCAGTATGGCTCTGATCCTGGCTGGGCAGGGTCAGTCCAGAGTTGGATCCTGGCCACGCCTGGGCAGGGGCAGTGCAGGGCCTCTGGCTGCAGATCCCAGCTAGGCAGGGGCAATACTAAGCTCCATCTAGCCGCACACTGGCCCTGCAGCATTTATCTGGCCCATGGGGTTCAGGTTTGGTCAGCCAATTTTAAAATACAAGCTGGAGGAATCAGTGGGCAATGAAACTACTCTATAAACTGAGAAGACAAAGATGTTCAGCTAGGAGACACTAAATCAAGAGTGACAGTCTTGTAATGAAAACACAAGGGTTCAGTCAGTCAAACTGAAAAGCAATGCATTTTAAATGGAAATGATTTTTTCAATGTATTCATTTTTACATAGAACCTGTGAACTCAATACAACAAGGTGGCAAGAGTCCAAAAATGAGTAGAATTCACAAAAGACCTTTATGGATAATGAGGATACCCACTGTCACATGAAAAGAACTTTGTTTCTTAATAAGATGTAAATATTTCTGGGTATGAGCCAGACAATTAATGGAAGCAGGTAAAAGCTTCCACTAAGATCAGATTTTCCATAATTATTGATCAGGATTTTTAAACCTCTCTCTGAAGTATCTGCTATCAGCCACAACTGGAGATGAGATGTTGGACTAGATGGACCCCAGGTGTGAGCAAGTGGCAACTCCTTTGTTCCTAGCAGCATCTGCCTTATTATACATGAAAAGCAAAGGGTGAGCAACTAAGCCCACAATTGTTTAAACAGCAGAATGAGACTATCTGGCCTGGCTAAATCTCTCTTATTAAAAGGTTAGTAACTATTTAGCAGAACAAACATGCTGCTCTAAACCTGAGGCAGCAGGAGCTGTCACCTCCGGTTAGGCCATATTAACATTTCATTCAGAAGAGAGATGAGATTTTCAACACTTAAAAATGTTACATGCTATTATGATTAAATGTCACTTAACACAGCATCTGGGCACTATCAGTGACAAAAATCTTACGCTAACAGGATCAGTGCTCTCCTTCCGACTTCAGAAGGGCAAATCCTATACGCTTAATCGATTTTGCAGCAAAGGCCTATATATAAAAAAAAGTAAAATTCCAAAACTGAGATTCTAGGAGGAAAAGAAAGGCTTAGAGCAGAGTAAACGTGTCTAACTTAAATATATCCAGACAATAGTCACCAGAGCTATCTATGCATGTTCAAAAGAGACCTTTAAGATTGCTGCAGAGTAAACTGGCCATAGTCTCAAATTTGCTGTTTAAATCAGACTGCCTTAAGAATGATGAATAAAAGATTAAGAGCCAGAAAATGAAATGCCTCTCTCTTGAAAGGGCCTGACTTAAGCAATGGGCAAACCTACCCAACTATTTAAAAAATGGAAGGGAAGCTGCCATCGGGGAACACACATCATCCATTACAATGTACCTGTTACCTCTCCTGCAGTGATTCTAATTAGTTAAATCACTATAACTTAATCCTGGATGAAACTGTTACAGCTCTTTTGCTACACCTGTATCACTACAGAAGCATGAAGACAAAGTTTTTTGGAACAGCTTATACTGGTATCACTGGATCCATACAGCTGCTATCTGTCCACACCCAAAGAAAGGTCAAGAAAGACTTTACCTTGACCTCCTCCAACGGAGCCAGGTAAAGACTCTATCCTCTTGAGGTGCATCATATACAGAATGTGAAGACGCATCTATTGGAGGACCAGGTTAACAGCAAGTTACCTCTTCCCCCATGACTGAGTGTTATGGTACGGTCAGATTTCTTTGGAGCACTTGCACGTAACTGGAAGGATTGCTTGTGAAGGCAGAAGCAGCAGCCCACTCCTTCATCCATGCATATTGGAAGCATTTAAAGGAAAATGATAGGATCAATAAAATATTAGTGAATAGTAAAGGCAATGATTTTGGAAAACCCCCAAGGAGGATATTAAGCTCATTGTACGTGCCCCGGCTCCTTTAAGTCACTTCTTACAAACTTTTCACACAAGGCTACATTTGTTACCCAATTATAAACCAAAGCAAATTCAATATACAAATGCGGAAAAGGAAAAATCTTCATTCTTGTGTTGCGCAGTTTTGTTTTATTTTTTGTTTTAAAAAGTTTTTTTGGCACTACATAGTTCTGCAAAGAATAGAAGTGACAAATTTTAAAACACATGAAATCCCTTTCTAATTTTATTTTTTTAGAACAATATATATAAAGTCTGAAGCAACCAAAGTATGAATACAGCTAATAGAAAATAAAGAACTTAATTTTAAAAATTCTCTCTCTTTACAGTTTATCAAGATAAAACAAAAACACAATTCCCCTTAAAAATAGGGTAATAAAATAGATGAAATTTGTATCACTCAGTTTTGTGATACTAGTAAAAACTATAGATCATATCTATGTACAAATGATACAGTTTAAAAACAGTCTTAAATAATCTTTTATCTAAACATGTTGCATGTGGTAAGATTTTAAAATCAGAACCTGATTTTTCTCCCCCCTCCCATTAAATTTCACTTTTTCTGTTGAATGTAATTCATATTCAAGTGTGGGTGTCCTTGAGACAGAAGCGAGAACCGCTGGTTACTCTGCATCAGTGGACCAGCTAAAAGAAAATGGATTACAATTACTTCAGCAAATAAGATGTACTTCAAAGTGCTTGGCTATATTCACTGAATTATACATTTATGAACACAAGCATCTACTTGAGTGACAAGAGATTCCAGTTGTGTTACTCTCACGTATATATAAAATATAATGCTGCTTTAATCCAGCTGGTAAAAATCCCACAGAATCAAAATGCATCTTTATTTTCACACCAGTGCATCTGACTTCTTTTAAAATACAATAAAATAAATAATTTGAAGAGTAGAAAATGTGGGTCTCACCTGGAAATCTCACCTCATTCAATGGATGCAAGTGAAAAAGTAACTGGCTTTATATACAGTGCTTTTAATGCTAAGGATTCTATCTGGGTTTATAAAAGTTGCCCCAGCACTATGGTGTCTGGGTCCTTTTGAGTGGATTCTGGGGTACAATCCAAATTCCTACTGGCATGAAAGATCATTGCCCCACTGACTTCAAAGGGATTTAGATCAAGCCATTTGTGACCCAAAGTCCAACCCCACAAAGTGCTGCATGCCCTCAACTTCCACTGAAACCAGTAGCAGCTGAGTGTGACAACATATTGAATGACTGGGCTCTTAAGTGCCTGATCTTGTAAGCTTTACTTACAAGTAGCTCCCTGAAGTTGTATGAAAGATGATCACAATTGGTTAGGATTACTTACGAGAGAAATAGCTACAGGGTCTTGCCATAGTCATACAAAAATCACTTTAAAGCCACGTGTATTTCAGTGGGTGATAGTATGGGCGGGCAGCAGTGAAAGGGCCGTATGTGTATAAGCATGGAGATCAGTGATCAAGGAAAATGGGGCCAAACCTCCTACTGTTTCAGGAAGTGCCATGAAATGTCCATGCAGTGCAAGGAGGATTTTAGGGTTTAATTTTAAAAGACCTCTGCATGGACTTCCCTTATCTACCAAGGGAAGAGGAAGTGTTGATGCAACTCTGCTGGGATTCAAACTTAGGGTTCCAAAGAGCCTGAGCTTTTGAACAATAATTCATTGGCCTCTATGGTATTCAAACAGTAAAGAGACATATAGCTTCAGCAGACATGTTGTATGAGCTGTTGATTCATTTACTTGTTCTAGTACCTTGAGGGTAGAAAGGTTTGTTCGGTGGATAGCTGGCATTTCCCTGCTGCATGTAGTTCTGAGGCATATTGTAAGGCCACGCTCCTCGGAGGAGAGGAAAATGGGTAGGGGTCCCATGGTCCCAAGGGACAGAAGGAGGGTTCATTTTACCAAACTGTCCTTGGAAACCCTGATCTATTTTTCAATTGAAAGGGAAAAGCATATTGCAAGTTGAAATAATTAAACAGTAAATCACATAATACAACTTACATGTCAACAAGTAAACGTCGGGGACCGAAAGCAGCTAGCTTCAGAAAGTTAGGTTCTTAATAAAACCGTTATATTTAAAATAAAATGACTGTTTGTGACCTGAATGACTTCACTGCTTAAATGTAGTACAATTAGCTTGTTGGTGCCAGAAGATGAATCAGCCCTTAGAGCCGTGACAGAAGATCCCAGTCAGTGCAAGAAGAAATGTGCAACTCTAACGACACAGGGTGCAAGTTCTCAACAATGTTAACATCTGATCTGGCAGAGGTTTTCAATTATCACCGAAGTCCACTGATTTGGGGGCAATCATTGTATTGCAGGACCGCAACAGATCTGTACGAAGTGTTATGTGTGGAATTGTACTAATTCCTGAACATTTAAGACACTTCATACATTTTCATACCAACTTCACATATATTTCTATCTATAAATATAAAAAAGACCCTCAAGTGACTATACAACAACATGTATGCTAGTCAGTTCACAACCCTAGTATTACTGAAGCATGAAAGATGAGAAATCAAGCACCCAGAAGTCAGGGTATTCCAAAAATTAATGCTTAGTGCTTATTATTAAATCTGGTCTCTCTGTGTATGCCTTCCAATTCTAGAAGGCTGTGCAATATTCTATCCTTTAAAAATATAAAGATGAGGCATCTTTATTCTAATTTGATGTTAGTCGTTAAAAAGTAACTGCATTGAACCACCTCTTGAAAAGCCTGTTTTCAGGCTCCCCAGAAAGCCTGCAGATGGCTTCCACTGTTATAAAACTAGGCAAGGCCCACAATGCAGGAGCCAACTCTCATGTGGTTCTCACTATTGCAAGCAAAATGCTTGTTTACACATACCACTGTTTAGACTGGTCTTGCTCATGTTTTATATCTTAGGTTCTGCTTTTAGAATAAGTTAAAAAAATCCCATTTCCAAATAGCTCTGGATTAAGCAACTTACATAATTAATTGTCATTTGAGAACAGTGTTGCTCAGGTTCATTAAGGGCTACAGGAAGTTGCATGTTTTGGCTGGGCAGACATTGAAAGAGGGAGAGGAAGGCTAGGGCTGGCTGGGAAAGACTCTGGGACTGGAATCAGTTGTGTTGGATGGAAACAGTTGTGTTGGATGGGAAGCACAAACAAGATGAGGATTTCACAAACTGCAAAACTGAGGAGGAAGATAAATAACATAGGAAAAACTGCGTCTTGCATAGCAAGTTTGGAAAGGAAAACAGGACTGCCTCAGCAGAACAACTTGGACTAGAATGAGAACCACGAGGACTGCAAACAGGGACTGAACTTGCAAAGGCAATGGGACTAAGAAAAGGACCCAGGGATGGCAACAAGAGAGTCCTGGGACAAAGGAGTGTTGGAGGGGAAATCGCAGAAGGGCTAAAACTTGCGGAGAGACAGGTGCGTGCATCTGTGCCCACTAAAACCCTCAAGAATCTGGGGGGCCAGATGAGTTTGACACCTCTGATATGAAGTGACTGTCTATGTTAATGAACTGGAGGAATGTATTAGTAGGAGCACTGCCGGCAGATCAAGGGAGTAATTAACCCCCTCCTATTCTGCATTGGTGAGGCCACATCTGGAGCACTGTGTCCAGTTTTGGGTCCCCTACTACAGAAAGGATGTGGACAAATTGGAGAGAGTCCAGCACAAGGCAATGAAAATGGTTCAGGGGCTGGGGGACAACTTGTGAGGAGAGGCTGAGGGAACTGGGCTTCTTTAGTCTAAAGAGAAGACCGAGAGCGAGTGAATAGCAGTCTTCATCTCCCTTCAGGGGGGGTTGCAAAGAGGACGGAGCTGGACTGTTCTCAGTGGGGGCAGATGGCAGAACATGGAGCAATGGGCTCGAGTTGCAGCGAGGGAAGTTTAGGTTAGATATTACGAAAACCAATCACTAGGAGGGTGGCGAAGCACTAGAATGGGTTAGCTAGAAGGTGGTGAAATCTCCATCCTTGGAGGTTTTAAAGGCCTGGCTCAACAGAGCTCTGGCTGGAATGATCTAGTTGGGGGATGGTCCTGCTTTAAGCAGGAAGCTGGACTAGATGGATGACCTTCTGAGGTCCCTACTAACCCTAATTTTCTATGATTTCTGTTATTTAGATGTCACGTTGGATTATTTTTTAAATAATAAGAATAACAACTAGGAAAATTAATATTTTAAGAGAACACTAGTTAGGTTACAAAGCCAAGCACTCAAAAGACATGAAATACCAGAGTTAGTGTTGATTCCCATAACCATAAAACACCCCTGCCCCCCATGTACATATGCATCATGGTAACATACTACCCCGCGCCCCACCCCAAACACACTTTATTCAATACATAGGTTGGATCTTCTGTATGATCCAGAAAGTAAAAGTGATGCTCATCTGTAAAACCCTGGTCTAATTTGCTGCAGAAGATGGAAAAAGTATAGTGACTGTAGCAAAAGAAAAGATGGTCTTATTGTTAAAAAGCTACATGCTGCCTTGGAAAACTAGAATCTATCCTTGTCTATTAGATATTATGTCTGATGGTAGTAGGGTTACTTGCCAAACTTCTCAGAAGCGGCCACTAATGGTCTGTCCTTCATTTTTAATGTCCAACTTAAGTCCTTAGGCTGTGATTTGTAGAAGTGCTGATTGCTCACAGCTGCAAATGAAGTCAATATGAGCTATTTTTCAAATATACTAAGTGCCATGTAATCCCAAGTACTCTGAAAACTAAAGCCCAAGGTATCTCAAGTTGGGTACCTAAAATTAGTGGAAACTTTTTATCTTAATCTCTCAATGTGCAAGTTCCTCATCTTTAATATGGGGATATCACCACCATAACCTTGCTGGGGTGTTACAAAAATTAATGAATGTTTATGAAGGAGTCAGACCCCACAGCAGTGGGTATCATAGAAAAATCTAGGAGGAAATGAAAAATGTCCTCTATTCTTTGCACAGAACGATGCAGTGGGCCTGTGGAAGGAAAGTGTAATTAAAGTCTGTATCATGATGCACAAAGGGGGCATACTACAATTGCACAATCTTAATTCTGGCATTTGCTAACTTTTAAGTGCTTGATTTTACAACCTGAGGGAATGGACACACAACATACCTACTGTGGGATGAAGGGGGTGGATGTTTACTGTATATGTCAATTGTTCCCACCAGTTGCTCTTACCCATGGCAAGTGTGTGATAAAAGGCAATATCTTTGTCTTCACTGAAAGTGATGTAGCTACCACTTCCTGTGGGCAGCATGTGGTAAACACCCACACCTCCTACTGTCCCTTTTCCCCGGTGGCAAATTGACTGTTGGCCATACAATGATGTTACAAGAACGTTAAGGGTATCTGTGTAATGTAGTTTACAAATGATACAGACAGCATGAATAGAGACCAGATCTGAAAATAAAGAGTTGGAATGATGGTCAAGGTTGAAGAAATGTATTGGAATGCCCTGAATCGAGTGCTTGAATCCTCAGCCCTACTGTTGCATTCAAACACATTTTTCTGCACTGACATGAAAGGTTCACTTTATTCTGCCAAACTAATATGTTACTGAATTTCCCAGTGGAAAGTGCCAGCATTTCCCAGAGCTGCTGATGGCACGATCTACCAATGCTTAACAAATAGCCAATGCAAACTCGTGTAAATTTTCCTGGAAAACACTTTAAATGATATTGCCAAGTCACAATACAGCCCGTGTATGTCACTCAGTTCCTTAAGCCTCAGTTTTTGGGGTTGGGTGGGGGGGTTGTTAAAATAGTTTAAAAAGAATTAACTGGTTCTAGAACACTTAGCATTTGTACGCAACGTCTGAGATGTTTGATACAAGAGAGAAGAGTTACCTGAATTCCCCACAGTGCCATTGTTCACCAGAGAGTTTGGAGTCACAGGGTTGTGCCAGTGTCCCTCATGAGAAGTGCTGGGGATTCCCATGGGCCTGGCAGCAGGCTGTGCAAAGATGATACTGGGATCATTCAAGCTTACACTGCTCTGGTTATTTGTGGTGTTGCCGCTGCCAGACCTCACAGAAAATGGAACATTTGCAGAATGAGGAGGGTTACCTGGTGCAGAGTGAATAACGGGCCCGTGAATAGGCCATGAAGTGTTGGGGAGCTGAATTTGGTGGTGGTGGTGGTGGTGGTGCATCTGAAGCAGTCCCAGGTTATGCAAGGTAGAATACTGACCTGGGGGAGATTGGGGAAAGTTAAACAAAGGCAGCTGGACCTGATGGGGTGGCTGTGCGCCCTGCTGTGGCTGCGGAACGTGCTTAGACTGGGATATTGCCTGTGGTTGAGTCTGGTTAATGGAGGCTGGCTGAGAGGAAGTCTGTGTAAATTGCTGAGGCTGTGGAGAGTAAGATGACTGATGCGAATCAGACTGGAGGGGAAAAAAAAGTATGTATTTCTGATTAGTTTACTAGCTATGTCATGGTGTTTCTCTTTAACAAGAAGCCTATGCATAAGATCCTCACAAGGAAGGCAGAGGGCTCCACAACACACACGTTAACCCCCTGAGCTCAGGAGATGGGCAGAGCTAAAGTCGCTGCTGGTGTTAACAGGCAACTGCACCGATTCCCATTTTCTCCAGCAGATAATTTGGCCCGTAACTGTACATAGCACATCCCTCCATCAAAAACATCATATCAAACAAGCAACAGCCCCAGGCTACTGAGGCTCTGCAAATATATGGTTCTGATTCTTAGCCTTCCCATTTCTCCTGCCATGAGTTGCACAATATAATTCATTCTCACGAAACCCCAACAGGCTAGATTGCAAGAGTGGTTACAATCTCCCCAACCTCAACCTCCTCAGGCTACATTCCAAGAGTGGTTCTCACTGCTCGGTGCACTTCTCTGGGAGTTTCCAGAGCTGCCTTTCAATACTTTTAAACAATGTATTTAACCTATTGAATTAGAAATTGAAACTCAGAGGACCCAGTCTCATCCTTTACTTCCTGATATGAGACAGAGGCTCAGAGCATAGCAAAGTTAAACCATTGGCAGCAGCCCAGTCTCTTGCTTTCCAAGCTCATCCCTACTCCGGCAACATACGGGAGTAAGAGACAGGTGGGAGAGCTGCTAGCTGCTGCCACTAGGAAAAGGAATATTTCATGAATTAGGCTGGCTGGTGAGAGAGTTTCCCAGCTTTGCTGCTACCATTCTTCACAAAGTATCTGCACAACTTGTCAGTCCCCTTTGGCTGCTTCTCCCTAGGCCTAGATTGGCAAGTACTTCCCTTTATTAGCCAGAGGGACTAGCCCTTCTCTTAATTCTTTCCCAATCCTGGGTGTCTCTTTCACACTGGCGGTCTGTAGAATGGCTCTTCATGGTGATAGGCCTGGTGACTTTCTATGGGCAAAGCTGGGACTGGTCCCTGCTGCTGCATTAAATATCACTGTGTAAGGGGCATCAAATCAGGAAGAAAACGCAAGAATAGACAACTGGCAGAGACAATTACTAGTTTAACAGATTAAATACAAGTTTAAAAGTAGCAACTGAGAACTTGCTTCCAACCTCAAACCCACTCGTAATAGCAGATCACTCGTGAAGCAGCACAGTAACAGGACTGCATCGTCTTTACAATATTCTGCAGGACAACTGCTAATGAATTAACAAAATATTACACTCTATACCTAAAATTTACAGTTCTCAAAGTAAATGCACAAAGTCTAGTTATGGTGCAGCAGCTTTCATGCCTGTGTGTTTGCTTGCTTGTCGATTCAAATAGCAGGCAATTAGTTCAAAATCAATGAATTTCTGCTGTATTGTACCTAAGGAGTTCCTTAATGCCAGAAGCTGAGACTAGTTAAATACTTCTGGATAACAAACTTCACTTGGGGGAAGTTAAGCTGTTTATCTAGCTGTATAGTAATGAGACAATTTTTACA
Source organism: Alligator sinensis (assembly GCF_000455745.1). Classification (NCBI taxonomy): domain Eukaryota; kingdom Metazoa; phylum Chordata; order Crocodylia; family Alligatoridae; genus Alligator; species Alligator sinensis. The sequence continues at coordinate 116,625 of NW_005842811.1, read as the reverse complement.
AACAAGTTGGGGAAACTTTTTTCTTTAATATACTGGACTTTCTCCACTTTGGTCACACCTTAGGTGGGAAATACCAGCGTCCCGGTTTTTCTGTGAAAAGACTCTTTTCCCCCTTCTGCTTCCCCTATCTTTGACGGTCACCCCCTGAAGCAGACTCTCCAATTTCCTAAGATAGGGACAGAGAGAGAATCATAATCCTCCCCAAACTACAGTCTTTTGTACAGCAGAGTTGAGCTGAACTTCAGTTTCAGTTTTTTCTACATGCATTTCTTAAGTTCTCATTATCATGAGAACTAGGCACAGTGCTCAAAGCTCAGCCTCTTGGGGCATCCTGACTCATAGCAATGATGGTCTTTGAGAACTGCTTCATGCATAGAATGAATCTTGTCCATAGAGTTTCCATTTTGAGAGACTATACGTGGTCTCCAAGCAGCATTCCTTGGCAACCCAAATCATTTCACTAATCGGTAATGTAGTGTTAAGGGCAGTATTGTCCTTAATTACCCAAAACAGCATATTACATTCTAGTAGCACAGACCAGGTTTGCTGACTGTTACAGGTAAAAAGCTTTTATTTCAAAACTATCAAACTAATTAAAACTTACACATTCTGATGGTTGTCTAGTGCGTAATGGTCGTTCCACTTGTTGAACCGACCCAGCCACGAGCTGTGGATTCACCAGGCTTCGGACCAACTGAGCACCTAAAGAAAGTATCAGAAAAAGACATCTGAATATAAATTACAGGAGATAATATTACAGGAGACAGAGCATATATGCCTGGGAGCCTGAAACCCCTGAGTTCTAATCTAAACTTGCCATGTGGTTTGGACAAATAATTTAATGTCATTAGTCCTACACAGAGGAGCAAAACTCCTCTCCATTGACAAGTGTCAGCAATGGATGAAGCATAATGAGAAATTGCACTTTGCTTTGATCAGCGTGAATTGCAGCAGAGGCAAGGCTCTCTCAGCCGGCAGACATGGGAGTCCCATCTAAATCAGTGCCCACCCGCTCCTCCCCCACCACTACAAACAGTCGGGTGTTACCCGCATTACCAACTGTAGGACAATTTTCACAAAAAAAAAAAATAGGAAAATATTTTTTAAAGTATTTTTTTTATCATTTATGATCCTACATCCTATGTTCACAGGAATCCTAACTCCTCTCAACTTACAGTTACCTAGGCACCTAAATCACTTCTGAAATTAGAATCAAGGCTAAGTCACCGAAATGCTTTTGAAAATTTTAGCCAAAGCTTTGAGTCTTTATCGGATTAGATTAAACTACCCCACAGGGATGGAGACTTTGTTAATGTTTATGAAGCATTTTGTGTGATCATTATCATTGTATTTATTACTACCATGATTTTTATTACTATTATTTTATACACTAATCAGGCAATTTAAGACAGTTATTTATAACATTCCCAAATGTGGAGTAAAATAGAATACTTTGAAACCAGACTTTGTTTCCTTCTGAAGTGATTTTAAAAGAAGTTATTCATTATGGCAATTATACAACTATAGTTATGTCAATCGCTTTTTATTTAACACCTGGTCATCTTGCCTCATTCCGAAATTTTGAACTATCAAGGTCCAGTCCTTCCTCAGCAACTGAAGCCTAAGACCCCTCCTTTTTCTAAACAGTCTCCCTACTTAAAAGAAATAATTTTTGCATTATGCAGCAGCACCTTCATGAATCAGGGAGGTACGAAGTAGCAGAGAGCAGGAAACGTTCCATTACAACAGTGACTGCTCCTGACATTAAAATTAGTGTTGTTTTTCTGGCCTGCTAAAAAAACAAGTTCTCTATTATTCACAGCATGAGACTTTCATAGAATCATAGAAGTCGGGTCGGAAGGGACCTTGCAGATCTTCAGGTCCGACCCCCTGCTTGGGCAGGAAGAAAACTGGGCTCAAATGACCCCAGCCAGGTAGGCATCAAGCCACTTCTTAAAGACCCCCAGGGTAGGAGCCAGCACCACTTCCCTTGGAAGTTGGTTCCAGATCCTAGCCACCCTGACTGAAGTAGTTCTTACGGATGTCTAATCTAAACCTACTCTCCAACACCTTGTGGCCGTTACTCCTTGTTATTTCGGGGGGCGCTAGGGGAAACAAGGTCTCCCCTAAACCCTTCTGGTCCCCCCTAGTGAGTTTATAGACGGTTACCAGGTCCCCCCTCAGCCTTCTCGTGAAGGCTGAAAAGGTTCAGGTCCTGTAACCTCTTGTTGTAGGGTCTTTCCTTTCCTTTTTTCATGTCCTTGTGTGACAAAGTATTTAGCAGAAATCACATATTCGCTGGAATCTGACAGGCTGAGACTGTGAGCGCTTCTGCTATGACCTGCACCAAAATGCCCTGATGGAAAATATGTAGGAGAAACCATACAACAACTGCGCACTAGAATGAACGCACACAAAAAATCTATCAAAGACTCAATACCCAATTACCTGTGGGTGCACATTTCTCACAGGACAATCACTCTCTCTCCAATCTCTCAGTTCTAGTCCTCAAAGGGAATTTACAAAATACCTTTCATAGACAAACCTACGAACTTCACTTCATCAACCTACTGGATACAAAAATTCATGGACTAAATATAGACACTGTGTGTCATGTGTCATAGATCCAACCTGCCTAACATGCGACTCCCCATGTAAACCCTCCACTTTTTACCAGCTATTCTCATTCCCTTCCCTTCCACCCTCCTGTGTCTCATCCTCTGACTAGAGCTACACTCATTTCCCTGCAGCTCGCCTATCTTTCACCTACTGATCACCTTAATTTACATTTTAACTGAGTGGCTTTCTTCCATAGGTACTGACCTCTGGCTGCTTTACCACTCCATCCAGGAAGAGCACAGACCATCTGCAGATGCTTCCTCAACCTGATGAAGGGTATTTGTGCCCAAAAGCTTGCTAAGAAGAATTTTTCAAACTATTTGAGTAATAAAAGATATCAGATTTACCCAAAGAACCGTGCCTGCCATCACCTTGAACTTGAGGCCTCTGAGCTGTCAACCATGTGCCTTAGTGTCTGCACCACCCCAAGTATGTGACTGAGCATGTTACAATTCCAAAGATAGACAAGGAGAGAAGATCTTCCCAAGAGATATTTTAAGTGGGTTCATAAATAGTATATTCAGTTAACATCAATATCAGTCTATGATATCTGATGTACAAAAAGCAGCATTGTAATAACCCTAAATAAGGTTCAAATATATTAATATGTCAGTTCAAGTATACCCCCCCTTCCCGCTCTAATAGTTATATTTTTAGTCGCTTCCTCCCAAAGACACCTTACTCCGCTTTTCCAGATCATTATTGTTATCTGTCTCCACACAGTTCCAAGGGACTTCATGATCTTAACCACTTGAAGTCCTAACACCCATAGCATGCTATTTTCTCACATCTTTACTGCTATTGCACCCTCTCCAACCACTAGATTGTGCCTGGGGATCCAATGCTTGTGGCTTTAATACAACTCTTGACAATGAGAAGTAGCACTTTATCACTGAGGAATAGATGCAACGAAGATCCTTATAATTCTGAGAAACTATCATCCAAAATTCTGGATCCAGGCACCACTGATCTCTCTCAGTGAAAGATCTCTGACCTTGACTGTCAAAATCCACTTTCAGTTGCAAAGTACTTCAATATGGACAAGGGTAAGCAACATAAAAGGAATTTTATTTGTATAGTAAGGCAAATAAAGCTTAGTTTTAGCTAAACCACCTTCTCCTTGTGGCCACTGAATGTAACAGAGTGTGCCATCTACTGTCTATTTCTCTGTAGGGCTCAGTGAACAAGAACTTATATCCTCATCCCTGTTCTGGCTGTTTTCCATCGATCAGGTGGCATGAAACAGATGAGACTGCAGTTACAGAAAGGAATTCTGAGGTGGCATGGCTGTCACAGCCAACTTCACACATCCACCAGAAGTGGATGGTGTAACCTGGTGTAGTATTGTGATGCGATATGAGTGTACCAGTAGCTTGCATTACTGAATTATTCCAGGTAGTCAAATCTCAAACCAACAGAAAGAAGCTGCAGAAAGATCTCACCAAGCTAAGCGAGCAGGCAAAAAAAAGGGAGATGAATTTCAAATATTGACAAGGGCAAGGTAATACACACGGAGAAAAATAACTTTAAGAATACATCCACGATGCTGGATTCTGAACTAGCTGTTAAGACTCAGGAAAGAGACCTTGGAGTCAGTGTAGACTGCTCTCTAAAAACATCTGCAAAAGGTACAGAGGTGACCAAAAATCCAACAACATGTTGAGAATCATTAAGAAGGGAATTCAAAATAAAATGGAAACAATCAGGGTTATGGGGTAGTTGCCATACCAGGACAGACTAAAAAGGCTACAACTCTTCAACCTGGAAAGCTGAAAGCTGAGGTGGTATATATGGATAGAGGTCTACAAAACCATGAAGCAGGTGGACAAAGTGAACAGGGAACTGTTAGTCACCAAATCCCAGAATACTAGAACTAGGGTGCTCCCACTTAAATTAGTAGGAGACAGGTTTAGAACAAAAAAGTAACTTTTTAAGCAGTGCATAGTTACCTTATGGAATTCATAACCACCAGAGGTTGTAGGGGCAGACAGTATAGCGAGGGTCAAAAAGGGACTAGACAAATTCATGGACAACAGATCTATTAATAGCTATTAAAACAGAACAGTCAGAGATGTATTCTTTGGTATGTCTAAACCAATCATGGATGCCAGGGAGGGTAACGAATACAGGATAGATAACTCTAGATATACTTGGTTAAATATTCTACCTCTAAAGCACTGGTATTCAACCTCTCTGGCCCCATGGGCCGGATCAGTGGCACGGGGAGAGTCCATGGGCTGGATACCATGTGTAGGGTCAATCTTCTGGCCAGATCCAGCATGGGGTCAGTGCGCAGGTCCGGTTGGTGAGTGTGATCTGTCCTGCCAGCACAACCCCACACACTGGATCCAGCGGCAGAGAAACTGGGCAGCTGTGCAATCTGGCATGCCAGGGCCATGTTGTTTGGACTGCAGGGCTCCCCACAGGCCTGGAAATTTGGTGGTGGGAGACTGGTGGCACCGTTAATTGCCACAGCTCTGGGAGCAATTAATGTTGCTACTGATCCCTTACCAACAAATTTCCAGACCTGGTACAAGCCTCACAGGCTGGATGACAACTCCATGGGCTGGATTAGGCCTGCGGACTGGAGGTTGAACACCACTGTTATAAAGCATCCACTCCTGCCACTGCCAGAGACAGGCTACTGGATTAGATTGACCACTAGATTGACCACTGGTCTGACCCAGTATGTGCTTATGCTTTTAGACTTCAGTTCTGCATTCTGGTGATCCTCTGCCCACAAGGTGACTATTCTTGAGGTGAAGTCATCTTGGGATCCAAACTAATCCCCCAGCTTGTCCAGGATCAAAAGAATGGAAAGATGACTTGAACACACCTTTTTGCACTCACCCATTCAAAAACTCTTCAAGAGGCAACATCCCTTTTAGTGAAAGAGGGTACTTAGGAACACGTTTATGCTTACAAGGACAGCGAACATCATGTTCTGCAAATTTAAGATGGCAATGAAGGCTGTCAAAGCAAAGGGCCTCAGAATTATCCAGTAACAACAATCATGCACAAGACTACTTTTACCTGGTACGCTGTTATTTCTCTGTCGAGTTTGTTTAAATTCAGGACAATCTCTTCTAACATGTCCCACATCCCCACAGATGAAACATCTCTTCTCTCTCATTTCCCTATCATCTTCTTTCACTTCTTTTTCATCATCTTTCTCATTCTCCTTTTTCTTCAGCCTGCACAATAAAGTTCATTAATGGTGGTGCCAAAAAAGAAAAAAATCTCTGAACAGTTCTGTAATTCCTATGCCAAATGAAGTGGTAACACACACACTAGATGTACTGGAACACGACCACCTCAGAGCCTCAAGAAAAAACTACCTCAACTTTTTTCTTGTTAAGGAAGAATGGTTTGAGACAAGTTAATGAGCTTACTAGATAAATGTACACTTAGAGCAGTTTCAGATTGGGAGAGGGAGCTGTTGCTGGTTGGGAGTTCACAGCACTGTTATACTCAGATGCACGCACATGGGTTAAATTGTTCAAACTTAAATCCTGGATGAAGCAGGGTTAACATTGGAGCAGGTTTGCTACATCTATATTACTATAGGCTTGTGTACACATAACTGTTATAGATTAACAGCTGCTGTCTGTAACAGCAACTTCCCTTCCCTTTTGAAACTCCAAATATACATTTGTCTATCCCCTTTGTTAGGTAAAGGATGAGGTACAGCATAGGTATGACTTCTCTGTAAGGCTAGGTTAGCAACCTGGGCCTAACATGTAAAAGCACGGACTAATGCAGAATTAAAAAGTAACGTTCTTTCAAATGCTAACTGTTGGAAGAAGCTATGGAGAAGGTTTGCCAAACTGGAATGGAAGTGAAGAACTGAATAAAACTCTTTTCCTATGCTTTGCTTCTTTTTAAACATAGTCAAAATATATAATCTGCTATTACCATTTATAAGTCGTGTGCTATAAAAGCCGGTAGTAAGACATGGCTCCATCTCAAAGGTTATAATCTAAATTGAGGACAAACTCATAAGAGCAGGCAGGCCAGATGAGTGGCATGGGACCAGTCCATGGTCTGGATGCGGCCCACAGACTGGCCCCACACTCTGTGTGCAGCACGTGCCCTGGATTGGCTCTGTACACCACATGTGGCATGAAGGGCCAAGGCATGCCACATGTGGCATGTAGGTCTAGTTCAAAACTCACAGGCAACATGTGACCTGGATAGGGCTCTGTGGGCCAGATCTGCTCTACAGACCGTATCTTTGATATCCCTGATCTAAACAACAAAAATAATTACTAACAAAGGCTACACAACAGCATGTAATTAAGAGCAGATAATTCAAGAATGTTGTTGGCACATATCTTGTTCATTTGATGTGTGCGCATATGTGGGAACACTCTTTTGGAGGAAACACTGCAAAGTGGCATGTTTAGATGTATACCTGGAAGCAGAGAGATACAAAAAATTTTTATTTTCTCTGTAATGCAATGTTTTTCTTATCGGTATTAAATTGCCACATCATAAAACCTCTGTTGACTACATAGGACTGTCTGGATTAAATATATTTTAATTTCAAACAACAGTTTTGCATAGTTTACCCACCTCCTCCTTTTTGGGCAGTCTTTCATGTAGTGACCAATTTTTCCACAGACACGGCAGCATCTATCATTAGGTGCCAGCTCCCCATCTGTCAACACTTTGGAGTCAAAGAAGTATTCCTGAAGAAAGGCATAAGACTATCACACTGGAAAATGGATTAATTTACTAACTTAAAACAGATGGTGAAGAGCAGGAAAGACTCCTTCAAAGACTGCAAGGGCGGTGGCATCTCCAGACTTTCACTCCTGGATGTCCTGTATTCCTTTCTTAGAGGGTACTGACAAACAGTACTCTTGTGCTGCCATAACATTTTTTGTGGTGGCACAAGTTACAATCATACAGACTTCCTAGCCCCCTGTTGCACTCCAAGTGCCTAAAAATGTTGTTGTAACCAAAGGCTGTCACAATTTGTGATGCCTTGTAGGGTCCCTCTACATGTGCAGGTAAAGGTGCAATGGGATCTAATACATGATCCATGCAATCATGTCTCCTACCATGCCACAAATGCATGGCAGGGGGCATTGCACATTAGATCCCATCATGCCTTATTGCTCGTGCAGGAGGGTGCAATGGTCCCAATATACCAGCAAGAAGCAAGCTCCCATAGCTGGGAGCTTCAGCTGTGGTGGTGCCCAATGCATTCTGGGGCTGGGAGACGCAGCTGCCACGATCTTCCAGCCTTGGAGTTGCATGAAACCCCTGAGGCTGGGAAACTGCAGCAGCACCCCCGTGGGCTGCTGTGACCCAGCTGGGCCCTGGCACCAGGAGGCATGCAGCAGGAACCCAGCATCTGGAGCTGCGGGACTCTCGGTCCTGGCACATGCAGAGTGCTGCTCCGTAGTTCTAGTATTGTAACAGTCAGCAGCTGCTGGGGCTAAGTCCGCTCAGCTGTGGGACTCCCAGTCCCAACTGGGCACAATTCTCCCGTGTGACTGGGAGCCGTGTCAGCTGTCAGGGCTCCCAACCACAGGAATGACCCTGCTGCTGCAAATTAAAGTTTGATAGTAACCAGCTATAAAGTTAGTACACATTTTCAAGGTCTAACTTCATACCTGGTTAGAGCTTTTTATGGCATGATAGATACTTTGCACGTGTAGCTGGTCTCAAGGTAAATGCATAATTAACTGATTGTGTGATACCTGTAACGTGTAGAAGGGGCCAAAGAGGAGGACATCTGATTGCTTATTGTAGGTGCTGGGAATTCCCCTGGCACACCTATCTTGCTGCCAAACCACTTGCACGTCCATTCTTGCAGAGATGTGCCCCAAGTTAGGGTGTGGCACCCAGGGTTGCTATCCTGCAGGACTGGGTCCCCAAAGTCTCAGAAGCAGCAGGGACCTGACCTCTTGGGACAATGGTCCCTGTAAATGCCAGTGAAACTCCACGGCATCTGTTTATACTCTGAGAGATGACCTGCACTGATTCCCAATACTGGAATATGCATTTATAAGCAGAGGCAGTTGGGTCTAGATGGGCATATAAAAGGACTCCTCCATACTAACCCCAGCTCTGGAGTTTTAATCAAATAAAATACAGACAATACTAACTTCCCGCTCTTCTCAAATAGATTTAAATTTAAATCGCATCACAACCCAAATGTTCCTGGGAAGCTGCCAAGGTAACACCTGCTTTCACAAGGACCCTGATACAAATATAGCCCACTTTCCAAGAATGATGAAAATGCCTACAGGACTGTAATTCTGCTTCCAGTACTATACTTTGCTTGGTATTTAGCCTTATGTTGAGTTGTATATATTATTAATCTCATTGTATGTCTTATTGCTATGAAAGTGAGCAGGAAAGTACAACAGTTTGCTCTGAGTGCCCCATTTTGATGGACAGAGAAAGGAAAACATGTACAAGTTCTGTACAACAAACTATGTGAACTTACAGCTTCTCTTCCCACTGCTGGATAAAATGGGGTACCAAACAGTTTTCGCCCATTGATAAATGCCTTCATTATGAAATTGGTCACTGTTGAAGAAAGGACAAAATCATTGGAAAATAGAAAGGCACCTTGCTGTAAAAATTGCTGAGTACAAGTTCAGCAGCAGGCATTGAGATCTTACTTTTTCTGGAGACTCCAGCGCCAAGATTATGATTCAAGTCAAAAGGATCTGTATAAAGGAGGAAAAATATGTAGGAGTTTATAAAATATTACAATGCAAAATTCTCTTGCATTTTATGAATATATTTCCATGTTGATAGTCCTATGGTAAGTATACTCATAGCATAGATGGGATAAGATAATTTTGGGTTACAGTTATATTTAAAGTTAGGAGTCTATTTTCCCATGTGTGTACTGGCAAACTGAATTCTCAGAAGCATTAACCAGGGTTTGCCATAAGATCCAGTGTATCACCAGAAGAGATCCCTTAAACAACTGTGTTCTTCTCTTGCTAGGTAACAGAAGAGAAATCCAATAAAGTACCTTCAATGGCAATGCATTTGGAGGTCCACTGTTTCTCAAAGGTGGTTAATAGTTTCTTCTGCCGAATGCTGATCACATATTCCTTGAAGTCAAATTCTTCAGTGTAGAATCGCAGCAACCCTAACCAGAGTTCTCCTAGTGATTCAGTGTTCTTTCCAAGAGAAGGCAAACGCTTTTTCTACATGCAATTTAAGACACAGTTTATACAGGTACAACCAACAAAGTACTTTCCCGCCCCTAAGCTATATCGTAAGTAGGAACTTGTCTACATGGGACAGTTACAACTATATAAATTAAGGTGTCAATTTTAACCTCTGTAGTTATAATGATTTAACTCCCAGTGCTGCACTCTTATGCTGGTGGAACAGAGTTCTTTCCTTGTTCAGCTTGTCACTCTGGAAGGCGTTTAAGCTAAACCTGCCCCTCCCCAAAGCCATTTATTTCAGAATAATGGAAAGTTATGTTGAAATAATTATAACAACTTAACTATACTACTAAACTTGTACTAGCGTAGCTGGCAAAACTTCCCCATGTAGACAAGACTGATGATTTAGTGAATACTTTGGAATTAGAATATTACCAGTTCTTCCATGTCATCAAAAAAAAAGGCATTCCACCCATCAACCATTCTCTGTGGAATCTGTTTTCCATCAAATATCTGCAGAATAGAAGAACAGTTACATTTCCATTAGTCAGTGGCACCTTGGGTTCAAGTAAATGTAAACCAGTTGTAAAACAGCTCGTTACGATACATTTCAAAACAGATTTTTATTTCAGCTGTAGTTTGATATGTTTACATGGAAGCACAAAGAAAATATTCCGATGCCATTTGAATATACCTGAATGCAGGCAATCCTACTCCTATATCAAATATTTTGGTATTTTACTTTTCTTTTCTTTATAACTATGAAGAAATGCACAAAGTCATTCCATCTGGTTGCAACCAGCTGCTGCTCCCTCTTCACTAAAACTCAAGTTAAGCAGACCATAGCAGACCTACTTATTTTGAGCATAATTTCATTTATATGAAGGAAAGATCTGACTGCAACTTAAATGCACTCCAAGAAGTAGCCAGGCAACAGCTGTCTCCAGAATCAACTGGAGTAGCTCAAACTTTTGCATGCAGTGAACAGAAAAGGCAGGCAGGGATAATTCTCAGAACTAGATTACATGCAAGGAAAGGAAGGTGTTTGCGTCAGCGTAGTTCATTCCAACTTGAGGTGCAATGGAGGTATATATATTATTTTATTAGAACAATTCTCAGCACTTAGAAAACACTAATTACAAAGTGCTGCATAAATATTTTCCAGTTAATTCTTTTGTCAGCATCTCATCAGGAAGGCAGGTAAACTTCTCCCTTCTTTGACAGATGAGAAGTTGAGTCAAAGCACTTACATTGCCTGAAGCTATACAGCAAATCAATGGCAGAGCTGGACTTGGAACCCAGGGGTGTCGAGCTCCCAGCTCCTAATTACATCACCATGCATCCTTTCTGACTGATTCCTTTCCTTTTCCCTATAACCAAACCCCAAGACAGTGAATGCAACAGCACAAACTAGATACAATATACACTCCTGGTTTTCTTGCGGTTTTCTCAACAAATCTGATCTATACTACAAAGCAGAATTTAGGAAAAGGATGATGAAAAGCAACCCAGCATTTTCAATTGTCTTGCTAACCCAGTGGTGCTCAACCTTCAGTCCACAGGCAAGATAAGTATTGGGCTGGTCTGTAAGCAAGCTGTTTGGGCCTCAAGTGGCAGGATTGGGCCTGAATCAAGCTCCACACTGCCTTTGCCTGACTCTGCACCCCAAGATTGGGCCCTGTCCACTGAGATCAGGCCCTGGCACCACCCACACTAGTCCTGTGTGCCCAGATTGGGCCCTGTGCCATCCTGCACACCTGATCTAGTGCACAGGGCCGTGCTATCTGGCCCCTGGGACTTCCCATGGGTCCAGAAATTTGGCAGCATGGGAGCAGCTACTGCTCCTCCACTGCCAAATTTTTGGACCTGTGGGGATAGATGACGGCTCTGGGGGCAAGATCTGGCCCACGGGCCAGAGGCTGAGAACCCCTGCTCTAACCCACAGGACCAGGGGATCTTGTATTTCATTTAGAAAAGGGAATATAATTTCTTCCATTACTGCTTCCCGAAAAACCTACCTCCTGAAGAACTGGGATAACTGGTGGGTTTCTTTGTTGTAGAAAGTACAACACCATAAGAATATAGGCATATGAAGACAAACTTCCCCTCGACGCATCTCCGATGTCACAGCGCTGAAAAAAACATATTTTAAAGGATTTACTGAATAAAAATTAAGCCACCAGATATTTAATAATAACTATGGCACTGAACAAAGACTTAAGCATTAGCAAAAAAAAATGTTTCATAACTACTTCACAAAGTCTAAAAAAGTACATGTCCACACATCCTGTGATAGCTGTCAAGAAGTCCAGGAATAAGATCTGACCAATCCATAAACCTGCAATGATCTCATGGAGATATGTCTTCCCAGTACTAAGGTACAAAATTTTTATAAATGTTCTCTCGAGTTCTGCACAGTTTCTAACAGATAAGTCTATTTACATTCACAATTTCAGCCTTATAAAAACAGTTTTCCTGAATTTATGCTAACAGAGATGGTTTTGGGATTTTTTTCACATTTCATTTGGGTTTGTTTGTTTGTTTTAACTGTAATGAATTTTTTTTTTTTATATGAAATGATTTTCTAGTATCATTTCCAGCTTATACTTCACAGCATTAGGCTAAGGTAGGGCTATCCAACTGGCAGCCTTTGTGACCTATGAACTGTTCATCTGCAGCCTCAGGCGCTCACCTGGCTGCTATTCTCCCGGGCTGTCTCTAGGCTCCCCCCTCTGGCTGCAGCTTTCTCCCTATACCCTAGGGAGAGGGAAGGGGGAGAAGAGAGATAGGGACTAGGGGAGAAATCGCATCCGCATGGTGCAGTAGGGAGGAGGGAGGTGCACTTGTGTGCAGTGTAGCATGGGGCAGTGTCTGGGTGGTGCCTCTGGTGCAGCCCCCAGGGGTTTAGAAGTTGGACATTGGACAGCCCTGGGCAAGGGCATAACATCCCAAGAGATGAAACCAGAAGCTTACTCTCCTTTTTCAGTCTGTGTGAAATACAAAAAGCAAACCTTAAACAAAGGGAACTACCACATTCAAACTTGAAGAATATCAAACTTAGTGTTATTAATAGTACAGATAAGGACATCCAGTTAAAATCACCATATTTAATATCCTATAGTTACTTTCAAGACATTTTTTAAAATATAAATATTTGTAATTGTATTTAAAAACCCAAACTTTTGATTATGTAGTAACTGGTACCAAAATGGAAGATTTTTTTTTAAGTCTGCTATAGAAAAACAGCAGCAGTATTTCTTGCTACTAATATCTGAACTCAAGTGCTAACAATGGCCTCCAACATTAGGAAATGCAGGGCAAATGCATGGACCCTTAAACTCGTTCCCCCTGGTTAGGATACAAAACAACTTATTGGCAGTTTACTTTGATATAAAAGTGTACACACGTTAATGCACTTACTAGAGGTGCACTGATACATTGGTCCATACCGTATCGACACCGATAAAAGGAAAATTGACATCGTTGGCAACCGGCCTTTCTGGCTGATGTGGCCCATAACATCACTGATAAATGCTCAGTGCACGTGTGCAGCCGCAGCATGCACGCGGCTAGGAGTGAAGCCTGGCAGCATGGAGATCAGCGTCCAGCTGTTAAGTCTGTGGGGGGAAACAGGTGGCGGGGGGCGCACACTGAGGTCCCCACAGTGAGGGAGGGAGTGGAGCTGGGTTTGGAAAAGGGGCAAGGGCAGGTGCTGCCTCCAAGGCAGGGCACAGGATGGAGCCACAGGTGGCTTATCTGGGGGGCAGCTCCTGCTGCTGTATGGGAAGGCATGGGGGGCAGGTGCCCCCTGGATTTGTGCATGGGGTGAGGACCAGGGGCTGCACTGGCCTCTTCCTGGTAGTGGGTCTGAGCTGGGGCTGCACTTAGGGCAGGCAGTGGCTACAGCAGATTTTGGGGTGGCTGTAGCCCACCTTTGCAGCACCACCGCCCACCCCAAGTGCAGCCCCAACCCAGCCCCTGCTGGGAAGAGGCCAGCACAGCCCCTGGACCTGAGCCTGCAGCCTGCCCTTCCCCGTACTCAAATCCAGGGGGAAACATGTCCCTCATGCCTTCTCTGGGGTGTATGTAGCAGTGGGAGCCATGCCCTCTGCCCCGTCCAGATGAGCCACCCACGGCTCCTTCCCATGCTCTGCCTGAGCTGGGCAGTGCCTGCCCCTGCCTCAGCCCCACTCCCTCCCTCACCATGGGGGCCTCAATGTGCCCCCTCCATGCCCTTCCTTCCTCACAGACCAGCTGGATGCTACTCTCCAAGCTGCTGGGTTGCATATTGGGAATCAGGTCAGTGTTGGCCAATATGGCTGGTTAATAATCGGTCATTGGTATTGGCCGAAAAAAAATTAAGCCTTTGTCAGTGCACTCCTAGCAATTACCACAGCAATATCTGTAATATGAATCTAAGACAGCACTGTCTAAACTGGTGGTCTGCAGGCTGTATGCAGTACCCTGAAAGGTTAGCATATGGCACATTGGCTTCCACCCTGGCACCACTCCCTGCCCCAGCAGCAGGGTTCTTTGGGCTTCCTTTCCCTCCTCCAGCTTCTACTTCTTGCCTCCACTCTTGGGGAGCAGGGAAGAGTAGCAGGAAGGGTTTGGGGTACCCAAGCTGTGCATGCAGCAGAGAAGGGGGCCATGCTGCTCAGTAGTCAAGAAAAGACCTGGGTGGCTTGCACAGCAGGTGGGCACCATATGCAGGCGGGAGGGGGTGTTACTTCTGCAGCAGCATGGAGCTGGGCTGCCTGTGCTGCCCTGGGGAGGAATGGAGGAGGAGGAGAGCTGTGTCCACACAGCAGGGAGAGTGGCTTTGTATGAGATTGGGGCTACAGGGTGGGTGCCACCTACATGGTGAGTGACCCCTAGGGCTGGGACCCCAGGTTTGCGACCCCCAGCTGCCTAGAAGTTGGACAATCCTAATCTAAATATTTTGTTTATTAATATATCAAAACTTTTATCCCAGTTTTTATAGACAGAAACACTTAGTTAAAACGTTCCGAGTGATTTGTAGAAGGCCACTAGAGGAAAATCCTAGCCAAAGGAAGTCAGGAATCTCCTCTCCTCCCCCGCCCAATCATGGGGTCTTTTAAAAATGTAACTAGACTGTCCAGTCCCCCTCTTGGGAAATTCATTATTGATACTGGTAAAATACAGTGGATCCTGGAACACATTCTGGAGCGAAGTCAGAAGCAGATTTTATGGTACCCCACTGGAATACAGCACAGTAGCTGCTGATACTGCAGTACAGCTTTATATCAGTAATAAAATATATATCCCATTAGTGTTTCCATTAAAATACATTAATAGAGCCAATTAAATGGTGGAGAATAGTAATGAGCTGGCTGTGTACCAAATCATTTACTGTTTATTTCCAAAAATCTCACTGCACAGAACAGTTACTATTATGCTTCATTACAAGATTACGAGAGAGAGAAACAAGCAGCTTTCTTTAGATGTAAAATTTATCAGCTGGATGCACTAGTGCATTCTGAGCCACAACTTGTTAAGCTTTCTGTAATTGCAACTGGCTTGAGCTCAAGAAATGACTTTTTTGGAATATCAGCTTTCCAAGAAACAAACACAGTTAACCAGCCAGCAGAAGGCATTAAAGGCCAGCTTCTACACTGGAATACATGTCTGTAACATGACTGGCTTCAAAGGAAATAACATACATTTCTGGGGTCAGAATTTGTTTCTAAGACTTGACTATGTCAATATACGTGGCCACTCAGGACATCAGCAGCTTAAGAAAGGTTCTGCTTGTTTTCTTAGGCACTAGCACACGTGAGTTTTTTCAGGACACGGACCATCTAGCAGGGAGCATAGTTTCATACAAACAGGGATAAGAGCCATGTTTTCATTTGCTATTACCTTAGCAAAAACTTTCATTGTATAACCCAAGTATTGTACTCTAGGATCAATAGCTGCGTATGTAGCCAGCATTCTTGTGTTGTGCTGTGCCTGGAAAAAAAAGGAGTCAGACAAGAGTTAGAAAATAGTTCTCAGTTTAGTTTGCAATTCAGACACAAGGATTATAAGGAGCCAAATTTTGAGTGCGGTAGAGTCTCTGCTCACTTAAGACTCATGCATCATTCCACAGGGGTTGCATAAACACAACTGAAGGTTAAATTTAGATCAGCATTTAGTAAAACGTATCACCTGAAAATACCAGCAGAGTAATCAGTTCAAACGTGACATCACTCTAGGACAGATCCTGTCTCCACCTCTGCTCATGCAGAGGCTTTAAAAGGAACAGCAGTACGATGCAAGTCAGGAACTTGGGAGCCACACAGGGATCGTGCTGGCAAAAGGACCATGGGGAATACAGCAATAACAGCTCCATTTCTGCCTAGCTAGTTGAGCTAGGAGCTGGGCTGAGAATTTGGACCTAGTTGATTAAAATATTTAAAACAATGATACATCATTATCACTTCTGACTCAGAAATACTGCCCCAGTTAACTTCTGAGTCCCTTTAACTGTTTAGACTTCTTAGTTTACTGTCTGTATAGAATAACCCAGAAAAGAGTGCAATTTGTCTTTATGGAAACTGATACTCACCAGTGTATTGTATAAACTGATGTCTCCCTCTAAGCCGCTCCGTCGGTGTTCAAATTTTACTATAGGCACTTTGGCTGTTGTTATAGGCAAGATGTTTCTTAAACCTGAAGAGGCAAGACTTCAGTACATAAAACATGCCCATAAATATTAAATGTACAAATAAATACCTGTAATCACCATGCAAAACACACTTAAACCACATACCTGGATGCTTCTTAAGGATTTTTGCCAAACCTTCAATAATTTCTTTACAATTTAGTTTCTAGGGAAAAAAAAAAAAGTAGCAAAGTCTGAGCTATTAACTATAGATCCTATCCTAATAAACAAGCTTAATACCAAATACTTTATTTCATGGAGCAAAGCTTTGTCCCCACAAGCAACAGAGTGCACAGTAAGCCACTGGTCACTCTGCACTAATTCCCCATGTGAGCCTTTAATGCTCACTGCAAGTGAGTGTCTGTGCAAGGCAAAAAGCAGAATAAGTGACATCACACCTAACGTGCCCAAAGAGTGCTCCAGTGGGGTGCTGCCGTAGTGTAGGTGGCACACTGTAAATTCACAGCCTACCTACCTGAGTAGGAAGTGAAACATAAACCTGTCTTCATTTTAAGAGTATACGTTGTACATTGTGAAACATTAAAAAAAAAAAAACAACCTCTCACCTCTGCATTTTCATGGCCTTCCAAAGTCATGCAGATATCCAGGTCACTGTCCCGGAATCCAAATCCATTTTTTGAAGAGCCAAATAAGCAAAGTCTAGCCTTGTCTAGCCAAAAGAATAGATAGAAAGTGTCACAGGAGAGTTGTTGATTTTGCTCATTTGTTTAACTTTATTTATTTATTTTTTTTTAATAACTGCTTATTATAGTGACTTGCTTCACTGAGGCAGGAGGCTGGGAATCAATTTTCTGCAATACGCTAAAGGGGCTTTAAAATTAGTTTTTACTGGATACCTCCAAGACTTTCTTTTAGATAAACAGAGGAAGCTAGGACATTACATTAATTTGTACGTGCAGTAGATAAGGAATTAAAACACAAGTGATTTTTTGTTAGCCCAGTGCATTAGAGATTTGCTAATTAAATATTAATTTCGACATGCGCTTAATTGTTTTATTATCGTACAATGCGGCGCTGGCTTTGATTGATCTGTTTTTGAATACACACAAATACTTTTTTTTAAATAGGTCAAACATGCACTTTTCCTGGCCTTGCATGCCCCCTGTGCTGAGGTCAGGATGCCAACTGTTATATCATTTACACCACCGCAGGTCTCCTTCATGCTAGCACCATTACAAAGCAAAAGAAAAAGCGCAGAGGGCTCAAGATCAAGCTTAACTAGCTGCAGGTTTATTTATGGATACACAACAAATAGAGACATTTTAATCTTAAACAGGACAAATAAGTAAGGTGGAGCACAGTGATATTTTCCAGACTACTGGCATTTTAACAGCAAATTGTATATTGTACCTGATATTAATTACATACCATTATATTCCTTTCGAATAAATCTTTCCAAACTTGCCAGAATTTGTTCTCTGTTTTGTTGCTCAGATAAAGGAGGTGATAATTCATCTAGGGGAAAAAACAGGAGAAAAAGTATGACGTAATGTTCTGCTAATTTTTTTACACCAAAATATCATCATTTCACAGACTCAAGTATTTCCTAACACTATTTCTCTATGAATAGTTAGTAAAATGTATTTCTGAACTTTTTTGTATTAGTCAGTGCTGAGAGCATTCTATTTTGGGGCTTGAGCCTGCTGCTATTACTCAGACAAAACCAATCAGAGGGGACTTTTCCTAAAAAGAAACAGCAGAATCAAGCAAACACTGAGGCAACTTTACTGAGCAGAGTGAACGCCTTAAGAACACAAGCCACTTATCTCCAAAACCAGTGAAAAACTCGAGATGAAAGTTCTTCCTCGAACTTATTCTGGGATAAAATTCTAGACTGGAATTTCTACTGAAATCAAACAGCATGACAAGAAAATACAAACACGGGGTAATTTCTATTTTCAAGGATGTGGATGTAACTTAATGTCCTTCTGCTGAAATCAGCAGAGCTATTACCTACGTTTATGGAAACAGAAGTTCGCTCTATAGAAATTACGACTTGTAGCACAATAAAAAAAGTCCCAACTGTCCCAACAGTAACGGAGTACTTACCAAAGCATCTCTTGCACACTAGATCAAGTATTTCCCGAAATCTCTCTGTCATTGGTGGTAGTGGTTTTAGATCAATTTTCTTAAAATCCTCTGGGCAGTCATTTTTGGAATGGCCATCCCGTTTGCAGATGCTGCATACTATAGTTGGAGGCTATTCAATGAAATAAATAAATTAAACTCTTAATTTACAGTATTTCCATACATTCCAATACTATTTCCATACAAGTTTGGTGCAACCAAGAGCATTTGTAGGGTGAGCAAGGACAGTGTTCATACAGAGCACAATACAGGAGCACCCTTTGACATATCACCTTCAGGTCCCAGATGTCGTACCCGTAATGGGTTGAGCAGTATACCTTATTTTGAGATATAGGCAGACAAGGTTCCTTGGGTGAATTTGATATCTTTTATTAGACCAACTCAAATGGTTGGAGAATAGTTATTAAGCAAGCTTTCGGGTTCAAAAACCCTTCGTCAGGCTCAGGAAGCTGCAGCAGTTGGTGAGATAGACACGCAGATCTTTGAAGCAAGTTTTTGTTTATTTAAGGAAGGAAGGAATAACCAGAGTATACTCTCAAAATCCAATACAGCATGCTCAAGCCTTGTTACTTCTTATGCGCAATTTCTAAAGCACCCTTAAAGATGATGCCTGGAGCACATCAGCTAAGCCGTCGGTCGTGCACTACTCGCAAAGCTTCTAGATTATTTGTTCCCCCAGCAGTATGCTTCTATGAGAACCTGAAGATCTGCACACCTTGCTCAAATTTCGGCTCAAATTTATTCGCATCTAAGTGGAATTTAGGACCACATTTGGATTAACTTTTACTGGGATTGGCTAAGCGCTAGAACATTTTGTGGTTAGTGTGGTTTGATTCCGACTTTATTTTGTACCGCATTGTGGTGAGATACCCTTTTCATCTCTGATCTTTTCAGGTTAGGCTCCTGGAGGCAAATCTATATTGTATCTTTTCAGGTTAGGCTCCTGGAGACAAATTTGCAGATTGCAGCTTACTTCTAAGAGGCCTTGGCGTCGCTGAGCTGCTCTTCGTGGTTTGCCAGTACAGGTGTTTCATTGCTTTGACAATGTTGTGAAACCACGCTTCCCTGTTTCGGTGGCTCAGTAGCAACCGTGCAGTCAGAACACTTGGGTTTCTCTTTTGTCATTTTTGTGCTTTGTTTCTGTACTGGCAGCAAAACTGTAGATATGGGTATCACATCCCCTTCTTTTTGTGAATAAATTTGCCAAAATAACTTTTGAACGTCCCACAGGTCCTAAGCAAGTTTAAACATTCACATCATGAATATGAGGGGATTCAGAGGAATATTTTATTTGATTAGGAATAATATTCCTAAAATGGTCAGAATGACTACGGTGAATTTACACTTTAGAGCTCATTACTGCTGTTGGCACAGATGCAACGGTGTTGCTAATTCTGGTAGCATTAGGCGTAGCGGCTGTTTCTAAGCACCATTTACTTTATAGATTAACATAAATCTTATAACTAAGATATGATGAAAAATTAAACGGGAAAGACTAGTAGTTTTACATATGTAACTACAATAAAATATAAATTCTAGACAATACTACATAAAAATATGTAATAATAATACGTTTATAACACTGGTTTAAAACAACAACAACAACAAGCTTAAACTAATAATACACTAGTTCTATAAAATGGTTGATGAATAATTGAAGTTCATTTAGGAATTAAATATTGATGTAATAGGTCTTGAAGCTGAATAATTAGAAAAGTTAAAATAACTAGTAATAATAATAAAAAGGTAGGTGGTGGAGTTGCTCAGTACTTTGGAAGTGGTTATACTGAGATAAGACTGATCGTGAGTATTCATCGTAGCTTGATAACGGTGGTTGACTTTACGGAGACTCGATGATATCTTTGACAATAGGGATACATTTCTCTCAGAAAAGGATAGAGTCCAATTCGAAGTCTAATGTAAACTCCTCCAATCAACAAAATCCAAACCTAATCTCCTGCTGCCCACAGAAGATGTGCAACTCTGCTAGTGATCTTCGCAGAATTATTTAAGTTAGTAACAACAGCATTACGAGTTGCAGCAAATAATGGATAAAATCAGTGGGCAATGTCTACGAAAGCTTGTTGCCATGCAGGAATATAGCGAATTCTTGGTGGATTTGTACGGAATTGATCCGATATTTTAAAATACGGCCATCATCAATCTAAATTTGAAGTTGATTGTTAATTATTTGTATTTTTCTCATAGTATGGCCCATTTAAGTTGACAAGCGATCCAATTGCTGTAACAATATTTGTACAGTAAATTTTTTATAATCATTGAGGTGGACTGTATAATGTGTTTTACATCTCAAAACATATTTATATGGTCCTGAAGAATTTAACAAATATCTGCCATTGATCTGTACACACTTATTTTGTTCACAAACAATTGTTTGATCGTGAAACTGATAAATACCATAGGTCGTTCTGTTTGTAAATTCTATTTGACATGGAATAACTTTGTGAATCACTAATGCTTTATTTAAGAACCATACTGACTTTTTTACACAGTTCTGAAAATGTAATCTATCGTTGTTTTCACACTGCTTGTACTAGTTTTATTTAAGCATACTACAAATACTGGGTTAGTTATTAAAGCAGGTATAAGCTTTTTACACACTGTCATTGTAGGAAGTGCGCATCGCGTGGTAATTACGGATTTTGATTCTTCTATCTGCTCTAATGGCGGACTGCAGAATTCTACCTGTGGTAGTTTTGTTTCACTAAATACATGAGCTAACAAACGCTCTCTGATGGTAAAATTTATAAGGACTTCTGTACATTTATGAGTTAAAAGAAAATTGGATAAGGCTTTTGTAGTAGCATGAGTTAGATTTAAATGATGTAAAGAAACTTTTACTTGTCGAGACACTAAATTTTCTAAATTATCTGTATGAGTTACAATGGCACGTAATAATTTCGTATTTAGTATATTTTGCTGCGACTGGAATTTTTGCTCTAGAGAATGTCTGTTATGAGTTTTATAACAATTAATGGTTAAAGTAATTTTCCATGGTGGATCAATAGTAGCTGGGTAACGTTTTGTAATTTGATATACAGGTTGCGTGGGTCCGATTGGTAATACCGCAAATAGAGGTAATGTGTGTAACTGAGTATAATTATTACGAACAGAGGCGTTTAATTTGTTGAAACATGTAATATTACAGTTGTCTATTGGATCAAGCCAACTGCTGTTTGGTATTAAGAATAAATGTCTTTCTTGTTTAGTAATATAAGCTGGGTTTAATGTGAAAACTTGAATTCCTGATGATGCGTGAAGCCACTTGTTGTTAAATAATAGAACAATTTTCTATTATCTAAGGTGAGCTTCGTTTGGAACTATTCCAATAGGCGTTAATGTCAGGATAACCACACTGAGAAACATTGAGGCTATCTTGGGCAACATCGAAACATCCTACAAATGGGTGTGATATGGTTTTTGAACGTTCCCATGTTTCCATGTCATATAACGGCTGGATAGCACGTAAAAAATAACCTGTTCCATCAGTAAAATTTGTAACTTGTCAATTAACTGGATAAGGTGAACGCTAACAAGATACTAACTTATTGAGACTAAAATTAAACCATGGACAACCGTTTTCATCAGTGTTATTATCTAAGTTGAGCAAATTTCGGGTCCAGTTCCAATATTGAAATGACCACATACCACCTGTCATTTTTAAGAGGGAAACTTGTTTTTTTTTATAAAATAGCCTGGACAGGCATATAGATTTCAGGGAAGTGTTAAACCTTTTCCAGTAATGTTTTGTAAATTGCAAGTACTGTTAATCATTAATTTGGTCCAGTTTTCTTTATTTGACAAATATACATTTTGTAATTTAGACATATTATAGGCTTTTACTTGCCCTTTATCGCAATTACAATAAACCCAGATTTCGCACTCATAGATTGTACTACAATTATCTACCCATTTTGATCTTCTATTAGAGTGTGTTTGGTTAAGTAGCACTAATGGTGTCTCATAGGAATGGATGTAAATGGTTGCATTGAAATCACAGGTAGGTGATGAGTTTTCTTGGGTGACGCTAATTAAAATGAATCTGAAAAATATAAAAGGAAGACTCGCTTCTCATTACTTTTGACTACAACACCATGAAATTGGAACTGTATATTTTCGCCCATCATGAAATTTTATTTTCACCGTACTGGGATTCAACAGGACCTGAACCGTAGCAGGTTTAGGTTCTGGACTGTTAGGCTATTTAACTAGGACAGGGTCGCCTGTTTTCCATTTTGGTTATTTGATTGCTTTTAAGTTTTGTTTTGGCGTGTCCCCTCGGTTATTTATTGACTGCATTATTTGGGGTACCCAAATTTGCCAATTAGTAAATTTTCCTTGATTCAGTAATTTAATTTGAGCTTTAATTATTCCATTTGTTCATTCAATCACTCTAGCTGATTGAGGATGATAGGGGATATGAAATTTCCATTGTGCTTTTGGGCATTGTTCTGCTACCCAAGTTTGTATTTTATTGGATGTGAATGCTGAACTATTGTCTGACTGGATTTCTTTAGGGTTTTTTCAATATCTACATACTGTTTGGATACCTATCTTTGTAGCGGCTGTAGTTAACTTATTCTGGGGAACTATTGTAATTTTCCTTGTTCCTAAATTTACCACGGTAAGGGTATAATGATACCTTTTGCAGCCTTCTAAAGGTCTGATATGATCTATTTGTCATACTTTATTAGCTTGAAAATTTTGTGGGTTATAAACTTCTAACTGCTGCTGTTTATGACTAGGGATAAACTTGTATTTGCTGCACTTCTCACATTTTAATACTAATTTTTCTATCTGTTGTCTAGTAACTAAGATATTATTGTCTACAGCTATTTGGTATAGTGCTTTGCTACTGACATGGCCAAGAGCAGTATGCCACTGTATTATCTCTATTTCTTCTTTTGAATCATCTGGGTGTATTTCTGCTCCCCAAGCGGTAGCTTGTTGATCTGCTCGTTGATGTCCTTTAGGTGTATCCTTCTGATGAGCAGATACATGTTTGATATGTATTGGACTTCTTAATTTGGTAACTATCGCCATGATGTCTTTCCAGATTTCTGAAAGAGCTCTATTTCCTTTTTCTAGCAAAGATTGAGTATTTTGGTCATTTACATTTGTAGCCATAGTAAACACAAACATTGAATCCATTCCCAGTTTAACTGGATCATCGGGGTGCTTCCATTCAGCATGAGTTAAAGCTAGTTTTACACCTCATAATTCTCCTTTTTGTGCTGATCTATTTTCTGGCAAGGTCTCAAAGCTGGCTTTACACTGTTCACAATAAATGGTTCCCTTGCACTGAGCTCCCTGTTTGGATCCATCAGACGATAACCACGGATTGTCTTTTGTTTCTTCAAAATAAAACATGGTAGGTTTAATGCTTTCTTGATCTGAAATTCTACTAGACTTTCTTTTTCCTTTCGAATTGATATCTGGTTTCGTAACAAAGTAAGACAACGTTCTAACAGTACTGTCTATTTGACAGGAATTAACTCAATTCGAACACTTGCATCAACAAGCCAAGTTAGAGCTCCTGCACTAACACAGCACACATTATTGTTCCATAATTAACTGCTTCTAACGCATTAAGCAATGTCTTAAATTGTAATGTGACTAAATCTACGGACAGTTTATTGGAAGTGTAGGTACCAGAGTTACATGCTACTAGCTGTCTTTTGTTTCGTCATCCAGGCCTAATTTTCTAATTCATGAGATAAGTGAATTTTAATAGGTTCTTTTGGTACAGGATTATGAATCCGTACTGGAGCTTTTAGCAAGCTTTTTATATTTTGGACACATATTTCCAGCTTTCTTTGAGCTTCTGGTGTAGGTTTCTAGTTTTTCCTAACACGAGCTCGCATAGGACTTAAATGACTAGCTAGTCCTGGTACGAAGGTTTTCAGTTGATTTAATAGGTCTAAATATCCTCTAGCTTGTTTTAAGGTTTGAGGAACCTCAAAGTTTTGAATTTTTAAAACAAGTTGTTTATTGGGAGAAAAACTTTGGGGTGTTAGCTTTGTTCCCAATATTGTTCCTTCCTGCGAGGGTTCCTGAATTTTAGAGGGTTTTACTTTAAATCTTTTGTTTTCTAATAAATGGATTATTTCTAGCTTTTGCACTTCAGCTTGTTCCTTGGAAGGTGACAGTATTCCAATATCGTCAATGTATACAAATACACCAGGGTAATTTCTAAGAATGTTTGGTACTGCTTGCTGAGCAAAGGCTGGACTATTGTGCCAACCCATGGGCAAAACTTTAAACTTATATTGCTGAGCTCCTACAGTGATTGCCGTTATCCCTTTTGGATCTTTCAAAGGAATTGAATAGAACATGTCAGCTACATCTAATATTACTATCTAAGAATGGTTTAGTAACTCTTTTTGCAATTCTGCTAACATTTTTCTTCGATCAGGTTGCCCTGCTGCGCTATACAATACTGTATTCATGTTTACTTTCTTTAGGTCCATTACTACTCTGAATTTGGTGTCCTTTTTTGGCACACAAAAAACAGGACTGTTGTGTCTACCGATACAAGGTTCTAGGACATTATTTTGTAAAAGACCTTCTTTCCAAATTTCTATGAAATTTCGCTTCTCAGGAGCTAAGTAAAACTGTTTAGTATATACAACAGTTCTAGGTTTATTGAGCGTAATAGTAAATCTTTGATCCTCTAATATTGAACGTTCTATTGAACTTCACTAATTGGCAGGCATGCAATCAATACTTAAAATTCCTGATTTGCCTGGGTGATAACAGTATTTACATAATTTTTCTTCTCCTGCTATTAGTAAATTTCCTTGAAATTGAGGAAGTTTTGTTGAGCCTGTCACTCCCATGTATGTAATGGTTTGACCTGTTGGTTGGATTTTTATAGGTAAAATTGTTATTTGGCTTCCTGTGTCAATTAGCACTGGAATGTTCTTTTTATTTGTCACTACTATTTCCCATGGTTGATTATCTAATGGTGATCTTGGCTCTCCCAAGGTACTCACAAATGGTGATTCGGATTGATCACCAAAACCCGAATCGCGAGGGCCTGGGCATCCCTAATTCTCTGGCCTCTAACCCCGCTTGTATGCTTCAGCCACAAGCTGGGTGGTTGTCTTTTCAGGTCCTATTAAATCTGGTGTATTTAGTTGACACCATTGCCATACACTTTGTTTAAACCCTTTTCTACTTCCTAGTTGATTAAAGGCACGAGGAGTCCATCCGGATCCTCCACCTCTTCCTCTGCTTACGCCACGGGATCCTCCACGGCTACGAAAATTCGTCTGCTGACTTTGGGTGACTTGATCTACTTCTACCCGATTTACTTGTCCTCGTTTGGGATGTTCTTAAAAAAAATCCTGGATTTTTCTGCATGCTTTGATTAAGGTTGCGTCATCTGCTAGTCTCGATAACGCATGAATTAACACGATTTGCTTAGGCGCATGTTTTTTAATCAACTGGCAAGCTAACGGAAGTTGAGAAACACGTTCCGTGTCTGAGGCCCAGTCACGTCTCCCTCGCGCTTCATTTCTTATTGCTTTTGTTGATAAACCAATAATAGAATAACAGCAGTTTTCTTTGGTATTCTACCACCCTTCCGACAAAGGTTCACCTTCAAGGGACAAATAAATTGCAAGCTATATTCCTGGACTCAATGCTCGTTTATCCCATTGGGGGTTATCTGGAAGGTTTAACATATTGCCACCTCCACGAATTTTCCACAGAAGAGTTCGAAACTCTCGTTTTGTAAAATTGTCTCCCAAGCAGGAATATGTTACTCTACCTACCCAGGTGAGCAAGGGCTCATCTGGTTTTCGTTTACAGTGTTTGGCTTTCTTCTATTTCTGAATCCTTAAAGGACCTCTCTTCTACCATATACCTAGCTGGAGGGGGTGCTTCAGGTGCTTGCATGCCATCTGGAACAAAAGCGGTTTCCAACTTTATACCTTGTACTGGTGCTGAGGCCGCTACTGGGTCTAAATCTGCATTGTATGAGGGAAGTGGTTCAGCTTTGATTTCTTGAGATTTTAACTGGGAGCACAATTACTGATTCTTATGCTCCAATCGCATGGTTGCCTGTTGGTCTTCCATTCGATCACAGACTAATTTACAACACGTCTGTAACAGTAGTGGAACTAATTTAGGAATGTTCAGTTCGCATTTCTGGTTTTTACCCTTTGCTGTAATTGCTCCTGCTATCCCACTTTTTACTAACTGCTAGCACAAATTTTGTCTCAAAAGAAAGTCACTTTTTAAAGTCTCAAAAGAAAGTCACAAGATTAATTAACTGTGATTGGTCCTCCTTTTGGCACAGGCTCTTTAAAAGGTTTGCTTGCTTGGCATTATCATGAAGATAGTCATAGAAGCACATCAGCCTGTTTCCTTCATCTTGTTCAACCTGAGTTTCTTTGGCTTGTGCCAGGGTTTGGACTGCACGTGTGGCCTACAAATTGGGTTTTGAACCTTCTTCACCTTCCTCTAGCATACACCGCCATGCGCAAGAAACTGCAGCTTTGAATGAACCTGTGTTAGAGCAACAACTCCATCCTTCTTGAGTCATTTGAACTCCTGGGAACTTTACTGGGATTGGCTAAGCGCTAGAACATTTTGTGGTTAGTGTGGTTTGGTTCTGACTTTATTTTGTACTGCATTGTGGTCAGATACCCTTTTCACCTCTGACCTTTTCAGGTTAGGCTCCTGGAGGCAAATCTGTATTGTATCTTTTCAGGTTAGGCTCCTGGAGACAAATTTACAGAT
Source organism: Alligator sinensis (assembly GCF_000455745.1). Classification (NCBI taxonomy): domain Eukaryota; kingdom Metazoa; phylum Chordata; order Crocodylia; family Alligatoridae; genus Alligator; species Alligator sinensis. The sequence goes on along the minus strand of NW_005842811.1, from coordinate 89,313 downwards.
TGCAGCTTACTTCTAAGAGGCCTTGGCGTCGCTGAGCTGCTCTTCGTGGCTTGCCAGTACAGGTGTTTCATTGCTTTGACAATGTTGTGAAACCACAGGTTTCCCTGTTTCGGTGGCTCAGTAGCAACCGTGCAGTCAGAACACTTGGGTTTCTCTTTTGTCATTTTTGTGCTTTGTTTCTGTACTGTCAGCAAAACTGTAGATATGGGTATCACACCAGAGCTCAGAAATTCTACCAGAAGATAAAAGTAATCAAGGAGGCCAGGGAAATGGGAACAAAAATTCAAAAGGTTTAAATTGCAGAAAAGTAGAGTTAGATTTTTTTTAAACACGCATAAAACTACTTCCTCAATAAGAACAGAGGAGCAATGGAACAAGATGCCCAGAGAAGATGTGAAATCTCCTTCATAGCAGGTTTTCAAGGAGAAGCTGGACAAGTATTTGCCTGGGGTGGTTTAGGTATAACATGTCCTGTATTTATGCAAAGTGTTAAGACTAAATAACCTTTGAAGTCCCTTACAACTCTATGGTTCTGAGATTCAGTTTTAAGTCTGGTAACTTCAGAAATTAATTTATTTTAATGTATGCAATGGGGAAGGTAAGGAATCCTTTATTCATAGGTCTCAGCATCTGACAATATTTAAGTACACAAATGATCACAGCTTGTCTCTCAACTTATTTCAGTTCAATTTGCCTATCGTGACTAGCCAACATTAAAAAAAAAATCAAAAAAAAAAAATCACTGATTAAAATAGATTTAGATATATATAGTTCCAAAAAAGATTTTAAAGTTAAAAGTATCCCTTTAACAAACTGGACTTTTCAACCACAACAAAACAGCAAGCAGCGATCCCAAATATTTTCAATTATCATAATCAGGAAAAAATATATATCTCTACTGCATAGCTATCAGTCACACCAGTTCTATTCCATTAAAACCTTCAGTTCCATAACATGCAATATTATCCCCACAAATGCCATGTTATGAGGCATACTGAGATACACGGTAGAAAAGTCAGCATGCCAACGGAAGAGGATAATTAAGAGGGAGCATGACAAAACACAATTCTTTAGGAATGTATTAATGAAGACGCTGCAGAAATCATAGTGCTCTTATACAGTTTTTCAGAATTAAAGGACCAGTTTCCCTGAACTTCAATTTAATTCCTCCAGTGACAGCCAAAATAAAGAGATCTGATCAAACCGGAGTCAGTGATCATGTTCGTGACCAGGACTTTTGTCTCTGAGAACTCTAGGATTTTGGCTTGATGAAAACTGATTACTATCAATTTGCTCCCAAACATCTAATCAGCAACAGAAGGTCTGCAAATCTCTGACCACTATATTGGCAGGTCTTTGCTCTGCTTATCCATTTATTATTTCACTTCATATTCCTTCCCCCCGGAAAGGCTCAGAGTAGCTTACAATAAATTATAACAACCCACAGATAAATGGCAGACTCCCCAAATGACACCCCAACATTTTAGAGCTTCACTCCACTCCAGCTACCTACTCCTACTACCACAGCTATTACGCAGGAACGCAAATCCTCTGGTCCATCCCAACCACACTAACATCTATGGAGGCATCTACATGTATGCTTTACTGCAGCTGACTAATTAGCTCTGCAGTAAAGTGTCACTGTCTACATGTGCGGCACTATTAGGTCACAGTAAACTAAACAGCTCTGCTGTAGGATGGTACTGTCTGGGACAAATACTATCCTCTGGCAGAGTTATTTAGTGTGCTGCAAAACATGTGTAGACAATGGCCAAGGCTGGCAGGGGCACAAGGGTCCTACAGTGCAGGGCTGCCTGCCAGCTAGCTGCACTATAGCACCCTCGTGCCCCAGCCAGCCCCTCCACAACACACTAAGCCAGGATGGAGCAGCTCTGGGCTGGCAAGCTAACCCCCCTGGGCCCTCTGCCAGCCAGGGCTCAACCGCACAGGCTCAACGTGCTGTGGTCCTAGGTGCATGTGTAAGTGCTGCACCTGGGAGTAATAAACTCTGGCGTAAACTGTGCCAGAGTTTATTCAGAAGCATTAATATCATGTGCAGATGTGCCCTATATATAAAAACCTCTTCCCATTTTCTCTTATGCCACCCACTCTCTCCTGCCCCTCCCTCCCATGCAAAGGAGATCCTCCCCTTCTCTCCCAACGTCCCTCCTAATCCCATACCCACCTTGGCCTACAGCTGGCCTTTAAAATGCATAAATAATACCCCTGCTGACCAACTGCTGAAACTTCCTTAGCCTGACGAAGGGTTTTTGAACTCGAAAACTTGCTTAATAACTATTCTCCAACTATTTGGGTTGGCCTAATAAAATACATCAAATTCACCCAAGTAACCTTGTCTGCCTATGTCCTTAGACCAACACGGCTACAACCTACACCCCTGTAAACAGTACCCCCTCCCTCCAACAAATACAACATTTATATCCCTTTATACAAGGGATATAAATTCAAGAGACCCAAAAGAAGGAAATAACTGAATAACCCTCAGTCCTCACCTCCATCCCCAGCCAAAGGCCAATGCCAAAGGGTGCCCTTCAATAGCTTCCCATGGCAAAACTCACCTGGGAGTTAACCCAGGGAGGCCTGCCAGCTCTGTAGGGCTGCAAGCAGACCAGGATCTTCTCTCAGTTTGGGCAGCCAAGATGATGCCCGAGCTGGGCTGTTTGACTTTTATTACACTGAAAGGCTACAAATTTCTACCCTCAAATTTATGGCTGTTCCTTCTCCCAGAGGAAGGGAATATGGTGGAGGCAAACCCTGCAGTCCTCAGGAGTGAGCACAGGCACAGCAGTGGCTCTGCATAAACAGTACTTCTAGTAAGATCTAAGTGATATTTGCCAACAGTCAATACTTCTATAACCTGGAATGATCACATATGATGTCCCCCACTAGGGCAAATCCTGATTATTTTTCAGGAAAAGGGATCATGGTGCTGATAACATCGTGTTACAACTTCTCTCAACCCGTGGCGATACCCTCACATTATCTTCTTACTGGTCTATAAACTAAACTGTCCTGAGAGAGCAAGTACAGTTAAACAGAGACATTGGCTTTTCATGACAGGCAATGGGACAGTAACAAAACAATACATCTGTTTGGAAATCAAGGATGCATTTCTATCACAAAGTGAAGTGATGTACTCTGCAGCCAAGTAGTGCATTTACTCAAATCCA
>NW_005842811.1:78634-86091 GCF_000455745.1 Alligator sinensis | reverse complement strand
GATGGGGAGGCAATTGCAGCAGTTCCAGCTCCTGCCTCAACCTGGGCTTAGAGTCAGAGTCACAGCCATTGCTGCTACTCCCTCTAATCCTCCCCCCCACAACTACTCCCCATTGTCTCCTACCCTCAATCACAGCTCCAGCCCCACTCTGGCACTCTCTTGCTTGGCAGCAGCTGTGGCAATACAATGGTGGCAGCAGCCCTGACCCCAGCATGATCAGTGCTGCTTCTGCCACAAGCTGCTCAGATGTGCCAGGGCCACCAGGTGCTCTGTGCCCCAGCCAGAACAGGGTCAGAGCTACAATAGAAGGTAAGCAGGGGAGGGGTAGGGGGCAGGCACAGCAGGACAGGGAGCAGGGGTCAGGCTGCTTGACGGCCCCACGACCTGCCCCCTGCTGCAGTGGTGTCGGGGACAAATTTAAGATGACCCTCCAAAATTTAGATTCCATACATGGAAAACTCTAACAAATGTATACGTTGTCTATATACAGAATCTAATTATTTGGGGGTCATCTGAAATTTCAAGTCGTCTTTGATTTGGGTAAATACAGTGTATGTTTTATTGATGTGTTCATGTAGTAGCAATAAAAAAAAAATCCATTTGAGCATCTTTAAAACACATCTTACCTTTCCAGAAGTCAAAATAAACTTATCAAACACATAATGCATTTCTTCTGTGCAGAGTCTGTCTTCATCCTTAAGGTCACAAACTTCTACCATTGCTTTGCAGTTGAGCGAGGTAGCTGCCGTGCTAGTGCTAGCGCACGTATTCTTCTGTGAACGTTCTGTTACTGAATTCTGTTGACTTTCAGCATCAGAAAATTCATTAATAGAATTTGAGTCATACGACTGATGTTCACTGCAATGACAACGGTGTCTTAACTCATCTTCATTGACACAAATTTGTGAAGTCTCTAGATCATCTTGCTCTTTGAGTAATTTTTGCTTTAATTCACAGCGTTCACTAGGAATAAGGGATACAGTTTCCCCTCTGTCTTCTTCATAATTAGAGCCTAACGCATCTGTTTTATTTGCCAATACATTGTCTTTGTTCTTCGGAATACATTTCTTGGAAACGGATTCCTTTTCATTACATTCAACTTCACTCTCCTGCATGTTACATCCACTTCCTGTGTTCTGTTTTTCTCCAACTTTATCCGCCTGAGGAAGGCAACAATTGGCTACAGTGTCTCCAGATTTTGTAGATTTCTTGTTGCTAATTTTTCCCTTTTCTTTCTTCTTGGTATCTGGTTTGGATTTAGTCCCATCTTTACTTTGTGGACATGCAAAATATTTATATGCTGTCCGGAATCGCTCCAGGATGTACTCAAACACCATCTGGCTATTTAGGCTTCGTGCAACATTTCTCTTTAGTGCAAAAGGATCTAGAAAAAAGATCATTCAAATAGTAATAATTTATTACCCAATTTATATATTTTACTTACTATCTGATAGTCATCTATTTGAACTACACTATTAAATTATTATTGCACTGCATTTTGAATAAGAGCATATTATAGTGCAGTCCAGAACTGTATTTATGCTATGCATTCTCCTCTTCAGCTCCTTGCAGACCTGACTGTTCTCATGAAAAGACTGAAGGACAAAATGGAATAAATATAGCTCAGATACATACTGTTCCTAAGTACCATTTAAGGAACTAGATCCTCTGGGATTCTCTATAGGCGTTCCTGTATAATCACTGTACACCAACAGTGAATGTCTATTATTCACTATAGAGGATAATATTAATTAAAATTGTGGGATATTTCTGCTTTGTTAAAAAGTCACATTATAGTCAACTGATAAACTTGAAATGAAAATAAATATCTATATGTGACAATTAATTTTTATATAATTCTGCCCATGTTTTCTTCTTCACTCAATAGTTATCTTGGAATTTAGTGTTAAAAATTAGCATCTTTAAAAGCAAAGACATATTCACCAAACTGACTCAAAACGTCACTTTGTAGAGCTTTCTATTTTAATCTGAAAGCTACCAGAAAACTAATGTTCACAAATCGAAAGACAACTCATTATTGCTGTAGCTGTACAATTTGACCTGGAAACTTGTACTTCATGTGGGGTTGCTTCTTCCTCTTACATTAACCACAGTAAGCAAACAAGAGATTTTTTAACAAAAAAACCCTTTTCAGTTAAAAATACAACAGCCATATACAATCCCTCCTTCCCCAAATAACCACTATTTAATCACCTCCTGGTCCTCTGTATCCTCTCTTTCTCATAGCTCATTTCTTTATTATACCTTACATACAGGTATAATACAGGCTTCAATTTCCACATACAGGAGCATAGGAAAGTAGGGCTGAAAGGGACATACGGGCGCATCTATACTAGTGGGGACATGCGCTCTGCGGTGCCTCAGAGGCTTTTGAGGCACCGGAAAATGCATGCAGAACATGTGAAAGGGTTCTCCATGGTGCATATTTGCAGTGTGGAAGAAAAAATGATACACCAGGAACTCCCTGTATCCAAAAAATTGCAGCAAAGCAAGGTGTCACACATGGCTGCAGCATGCGTCACACGAAACAGAACCCTGGTCTGGTGCAGCCATGCTCTGGCTGCTGGCCAGGCTCCATGCACCCAGATCGTTCCTGCTGCAACCCCAGGAGGTCCCCAGGATCCCAGGTATGGCTGCTGGGGCCAGCCCAGGTGCTGGCCCCAGCCTCCCGTACCCCACCTGGGACAATCTGCTACATGCAAGGGCATGCCCAGGGACAAGTAGCAGCAACACAAATATGTGCCGCTGGTATCTGTCCCCAGGGAAATGCATGTTTCCGCTTAGGAGGACACGTGCGGTGAGGTCATCTGTCCAGCCCCCTGCTCCCCCTCCCAAGCTCTTTTGCTTGATCACAGCCAATGTAGACCTTTACCCACCTTACCCCTGCTTCCCACATTTTTTTTTTTTTTTTTGCAGGAGGATTTTTTAAAAATATTTTTCTCTCTGGACTTGCTTCTTGCCTCTGAAACATTTCATTTACATTTTTCTCTATTTCCCCTCAGACCTTCCTTCTACTTTTCTTTTTCTTCTGCATCTCCTCATACTTTAAACCTCCTTGAGCAGAGTATTATTAACTACTCATTAAGATTCACTCCTAGGTCCACTCCTATTGGTCTAGGACAATGTCGCTCAAGTTTATGGCTCCACAGTGGATGAGTGATACCAACTCAGTCCAGCTGTACTCTGTGCGGGCCCTGCATGAGCCCAATCCAGCTGTCTCCACCTTGCCATGGCTAGACCAGTCCAATCCAGCTATGTGCCAATTTGATCCAGCACACCTGGATCTGGCTGCATAGTGGTGTGATGTGGCATGCAGGACCACATTATCCAGCCCCTGTCTCCCCTCCAGGTTCCAAAAGTTTGCCACCATGGAGGCAGCAATTAATGCTGCCAATGCCCAAAGCCAAATTTCCAGATCCTTGGGAAGCCCCCTGGATTGGATGACATGGCTGTACAGGCTGGGGTTGAGCATCCCTGATCTAGGAGACTTCATCCACTTAAGTCCATGACCTAATGACTAATATGTTCTACCTTGCAACTTTCAATCAACATCAACTTGTTCAGTCTCGGATTTAGCTAATCGCACCACATCTCAAAACCTTATAAAACCTGAGTTTAATCTTCCCTCCTAACCTTTTTTCAAACCCTCACTTTCGTTCCCATTGACAATCCAAAGTTCTGGTACGTTATATTTTTTGATCTTTCCCAATAAACAATGTTAAAAAAAAAAAGTCCCCCCCGGAAACCCCCCCATTGTTTTTCAACTAGAAATGGACAAAACTTAATTACTTCTCTTTGGCTCTCTCCTATCAATACACTTTAGGCGTCACTCCCAAATTCACTTAACATCACACCTGCCAAATGTGCTCTTTTGGGCAGGAGATTCAGATTTTGGGGCATTTTCTAGGACACAACAATCTTCCCAAGAAGCTACAGGTCAGCTTCCTATTGTGGAAATATGATCTATGAGAGCTTCCAGTCCATTGAATTAGCTCTATTCCTCTGATCAGTGCTCTCCCCTCTGCTCTGCCTAAGTGTCAGAAGCAGGGGAAATAGACTGATGGGATAATCAAAGGCGTTTAAAAGATACAATAGTATGAGAACTGCAGAGGCAACGTTCTCACATTTCCAGAAACAATGGAGAAGAAAAAAATGGATGGAGGCAATACAGATAAAGGGGAATGAAACAAATGGAGATAAGCCAGAAGAGTACATATGAATGTAAAGAAAGGAAGAAAAGGTGGTTAAAAACCAAAGCCAAGTATTTCAGGAGTCAGCATGCCATGCTGCAGTACTTGGTGGTTGACACACTTTCAAGCAGTCCAATTAGCTAGAAAAAGTATTTGTGTTTTCCCCACCATTTGTAACTGATGCAATCCACTGTTGAAAGATCGTGCCAGTGAGATACAAACTAGGTATAGTACAAAGGACAATGCATAATTTCTGCAACCTACCTTCAATGGCTATTCGCCTTTTAGGCCAGTTCTTGTTCTCTCTGGTTAAGAGTTCTTGTACCCGTATACTGATGACATATTCTTCCAAAGCAAATTCCAGTGTGTAAAACTTCAACAGTTCTAACCACAGTTGCCCCAGGGACACCTGGTGGGGTGTTTCAAATACTAAGGGAGACTGAAACAAAGACAAAAATATTTAGTTGCAATAAGACACGGAAATTCCAATATTTTTCTAGTCCTTTTAGATTAAAACTTTAGTGATCACGCAGAATACCAGGTAGGGTCTGCCCTCAGACAGAACGATGACTCACTTTTCCGTGCTTCTCCTTAGCATTACTTTGGTTATCTGCTTCTGAGCCTGAAGCCTTCTTGCTGCCACCTTTTTGCTGCTCAGCTTTAGTCTTGCCTTCAACACCATTTGAGTTTTTCCCTGCTCCATTATTTGGTGGTTTGTATTCCCATCCTACAAACTTCTCTTCTATAACTTTCAACTGGTGATCATCTGGCCTCTTTGAATCAAAGCCTTCAATCTATAAATACAGTTAAAGGGTTTCTGAGACAGGATCAGATGCAGTAAACCATACAGGAGTATATGGCCAGGGTAATCAATGCCATATCAACAGACTGCTGCAGAATTAAAAAGGAAAAACTTTCTTCCTTTCCCAAAGTCCAGCACTGTACAATTACTTAGTGTATTATGAGAGACTTTCACCTCCCCCAGAAATATCAGGCACATATCAACTGTCAGAGAAAAAAAAATATGCACAGTGTTTTTGTTTCTGGGTTGTTGTTTTTTTATGAACTACTAATCCAGTCAGATAAAACAAAATTTGCAATCCTATAAACTACTTATGTACCCCTTAAATTATTGCCAGAGTGGGATTATGTTATTAACCAATAACTTACCCAAGCGCCTAAATAGGATGGTAAGATAGGTGGTTTTCTTTGTTGAAGAAAAAATATCACCATTAGGGCAAAGGAATACGAGGGGATCCCACCTTCTGCCTGGCAGTCAATATGGCACAACTACAAGAAGAGAAGCTATTAGTTTTCTGATAAAATTTACCATATCATTCAATATATCAGATAAATAAACCAATAAAAGGATTCAAAATTATTGTGGAGCATTTGCAAAAGCTGGGCAGAAAGCATTTCATTTTAAAATCTACAGTACACAACATCAGCTGTTCTCTTTTGCTGGTGAGAATTGAAAAGACACAATAAACTTTTATATACATTCTTCCTGCAAGATCTCCTTTTGACTTGCAATGCATTCAGAATGCAGCATCTCACTCCTTCGTTCTCACCTTGCAATTTCCATGTTACTGCATTATTTGGACCATTCTGCTGTGTCTACACTTCAGCCCAGGATAAAATGTAAACACCAATCATTTGTGACAATCTTGGAATTTTACTAGGACTACTGTCTCATATACATGGGGTAGCCAATCTTCCTGCCCAAAGGAGCAGCCTACCAAAATCTTCATGTAGCTAAGAGCTGATTGATAACAAAAACTCCTGCGTTTCCCCAGTGTGTGTCACCCAGCTTTCTACCAGGTGCCACCCTAGATCTGTCTGGGGGCTGCACAAGGCTCATGAGCCACAGCAAGGCTATTCTGTGCATCTGTGGGTCATGTACACCATCCTATCTGGGACCCATGCTTTCTCCCAGGAAGTTTGATGTTGTTCAGTCCTCGCATATATAGGACTTCCTCATATCTGGCAGTAGACTATTCTTCCAGTTGTTCAAGAGACTTATTTTTGTATTTTTTAGAGTCAAAAGGTTCGCTTTTCTAGTTCATATTGCTTTGCTTGTATGTATTCTATGGCACTGGCGTTTCATAAAACAATCTATAACAATACTATATAACGGAATGCGCTTTTTGTTGAACTCAAATCATTTAAAGTCAAGTATTACTTGATACCAACATCAAAACTGAATTACAGAAAGGTTTAATATCTGAAGTGTGCTCAACAGGACTGTTAGAGCTCATTTATTATGATCAACACTCACGTCTCTATAAGATACAGTGTAAAGATGTTGGTGAACTACATGAGCTCATTTTTAAAGCTACCTATAATTTTGATGAGCGGTAGATTTTGCAAAAAATGCATGCTTTCGCTGGAAATTAATTTTGGGAAAGAGGTCACAGAATATGGGTTTACAGGGCACTGTCCCTTTTGACAAATCATTGTTAACAGGACAGCCAGTGTTTCCCAGCTGTTCTGCATCATCATGTTGCAGAGGCTAGAATGCAGCCCAGGACAGAATGGCGGTTTCAGTAGTATGATTTAAAGGTGAGGTTCTCACCCCCACTTCACCTGTTTCCCATAACGCAAAAGAATCAAAGTGGTACAAATGGGCACTAAGTAGGCAGCAATGCCTGCTCTCCTGCCTGCCTGGTGCACCATGATGCTCTGCCTCCCCACTGGACTCTGGCTCAGGACTTTTGACCAACCAGCTGGGACCAGCCTACAGAATCTGGGACTGTCCACCCAAACTGAGACATATGGACACATTGCACAACCACTGGCGGTAATATTTGAACACTCGTGGTGCACGGGCCAGGTCCTGGAGGACTGGAAAAGAGCCAATGTGGTCCCCATTTTCAAGAAGGGGAGGAAGGAGGACCCAGGCAACTATAGACCAGTCAGTCTCACCTCCATCCTAGGCAAAGTCTTTGAAAAAATTATCAAGGCTCACATTTGCGAGAGCCTGGCAGGACAAATTATGCTGAGGGGAAACCAGCACGGGTTCGTAGCAGGTAGATCATGCCTGACTAATCTAGTCTCTTTTTATGACCAGGTTACAAAACGCCTGGACGCAGGAGGAGGGGTGGATGTCGTTTACTTAGACTTCAGGAAGGCCTTCGATACGGTATCCCACACCATACTGGTAAACAAGTTAAGAGGCTGTGACTTGGATGACTACACGGTCCGGTGGGAGGCGAATTGGCTAGAGGGTCGCACCCAGAGAGTCGT
>NW_005842811.1:68627-77804 GCF_000455745.1 Alligator sinensis | reverse complement strand
GCCTATGCAGGGGGTCAGACTCGATGATCTATTGAGGTCCCTTCCGACCCTAGCATCTATGAATCTATGACACCCTAACGATAAGCTGCAATTCTAGGTTGAGAAAACATCCCTTGGTGCAGGGATTGTGGATGATATACTGCTGCCTGATGCCATCTTTACAAATCCCTGGTTTAAAAGGCAAATACAGAGGAAAGCTCTGATGGTAGGCTCTATGACTACGTAATGGACTATGTCATGTGATGGTAAGGCTCTATGTAAGGACTGCAGCATTGCTGGGATTTTGAGCAGCATTACTGGCACCTGGACCCCATGAGGGAGTCTCCCTCTAAGCAGTCGGCTCTGCGTTCTCCTTAGAATCAGAGGAAAGTCGGGCCAGAAGGGACTTCTGGAAGTCGTTCTAGTCCAGCCACCTGCCTGAGGCAGGATCACCCCTATCCAAATCATCCTGTACAAATCCTTGTTTAACCTATTATCAAAACAACGCAGTCAACTCTGTCATACAGCCACAAAGCAGAGCACCCTACCCTGCCATAGGTAGAGTAGGGGGACAAGGGTGGCCAGTGTGCTGCTGCTGTGAGGCTTATCAAAATCACTCAAGGTATCCAAGAAAGACAGCAACCCCCGCTTCCACTACCCCCTGGTCCATACCAATCTGACCATGGCGTAAAACTCCTTCTTCTGGTGAATCTACATTGCAAAGAATAGCGTTCTTCACTTTGGTTGGCCGACCCTAGTTAGCTAACCTAGGTTAAAATAGCAGTTTACACTATAGTTAGATGCTCAAGTTCAAAGCCAGGGTCCCTTGTAGTAGGCTTTAACTTGATCTTTTAATCAAAGTTGCCTTGCCTTTATTGCTATTTCAACCCAAGTAAGCTTAAGAACAAGCTTTTTTGTGGTGCAGACATACCCTTTGGAAAGAGAATCTCAGCCATGAAAGCATTAGCTGAATTTCACCAGACGTCTTTATGAGCAATACTTTATTGCAAGTTAGAGTTGGGGAAGATTTTATGACTATAAAAATTGCATTTTCTAAGGATCAAGCTAGGAATTTTAGAAATGTTCCTTAAAAGCAGTCTCAGGACTGGGAAACTAGAAGCAATTTAATAAAAAAGGTCTCTCCTCCCAGTCTCCTCCATCCTTCACCTTTTTTTGCCAACTTAAAAAAAATGCACATGCTTGTCTTCAGCTAGAAAGTGGACATATTCCATGTCATACTCCGCTCCATTGGCTTCCAATCACAGCATGGAACACAGAATTCAGAATGGCTACTGTATTTTCAACACTATATATTGGAACAAATTCCTGAATAGCCACAGTCTATTTCCAAGGGTTTGATGATTCATCAATAAATTGCTTCAGTTTGTATTCACAAAAAACAAAGGCTTGTATCCTTATTACCAGGGATCCTGGTTTTCCCTGATAAAAAAAATTGCAAATTTCTCTGATAAAAAAAATCATATATAAACACATAACCCTAACCGCCCCCCCCCCCACACATATATACAGGTATTAACTGAACACAATATTTTCTTGATATATTAACAATTTTAAAGCCATTTTAGACAATTTTGGAAGCCTAGTGCCTCAATCACTATAATAAAATAAATTCTAAATACCTATAAATTTTGGTATTTGATTTTGGGTTTATCATGGAAAAATCAGACATCCTTCCTCCTTAGCTCACAGAACACAGGCCCCTCACTGCTAAGCCACAGCCCCCCAGCCCTGCCAGTGCCCCTCACTGCAGCCCTACCCCACAGCTCCCTGGCCCTGCTGGTGCCTTTTACTCCCCACACCCACAGCTCTCTGCCCACTCCAGCCCTACCAGAGGGGCCCCCCAGCTGCCAGGGCTATGGAGCCAGGGACCCGGGTCCAGAGCCCCCTGACTCTCTGCAGCAGCCCCCAAGCCCCGGCTGGCACCCATGGGAGGTGGCGGCTGCTATAGTGGAGTGGAACTCAGAGGCTGGCACCCCCCTACTCCCTGCTGTCTGCAGGCTCGGGCAGAGTGGCGGGATGTATGGGGGGGGACTCCCCACTGCTGCATGCACTCCCAAGGAGCAGGGGGACCTGTGCCCCCTGATCTGTGCGTGGGGTAGGGGTAGGCTGCCCACTGTGGGCTCAGTCTCCCTGTTTTGCTGCCCTCCCCCAGGGCCATCTCAGCCCAGCGGGTGCAACCAGGCACAGCAGGGCAGAGTGAGGCTGCGTAGGGAAGCTCCTTGCTGCTGTGAGTTTTGCACTGCCCTGGTGAGGCATCCCCTGCCCACATGGCAGCAGTTAGGGGCACAATCCCCCACTGCTGCCATGTGGGCAGGGGATGCCTCGCCAGGGCAGCACAGAACTTGCAGTGGCAAGGGGCAACCCTGCGTAGCCCCGCTCTGCCCTGCCATGCCAATCACACCCAATGGGCTGAAGAACCCTGGGGTAGGACTGCAGGGTGGGGAGCCGAAGACCGTAGCAGACAGCCTGTGCTCAACCCCCGCCCCACACACAGATCTTGGGGGCAGGAGTCCCCCCTGCCCTATGCAAAGATCTTGGGGGCATGGGTCCCCCCTGCCCTCCCAGGAGTGCGTGCAGTGGCAGGGAGCCGGCCCCAACCCTCGAACAAGCTGTCTGTGGCCCCATCCCACCCCCCACTGGGGCCCTGCAGCTGTGTATTCCAGCCCCAGGCTCCAAGCCTCTCACACCCTCTGGCTGGGCAGCAGCCCCAGCCCCAGCCCTGCCCAACTCACTTCCTCCCTCCCTATGGGGGCTTCAATCTCCTCTCCCCACTTACCTGCAGGAGCTACTCCCCAGCCTGCCTGGCCATAGCCCCTGCCTGACCACCCTCCTCCCACTCCCTCGAGCCCCTTGCAGGCTGGAACTCTGCCAACCTGTAGACAGCTCTTTGCAAAAGTACAAATTCACAGGTGTCTACATTAAAATAAAAAATCCACATTTTTCCAGGTGAAAGGGAAAAATCCACATTTTTCTCCGTCTTCCTGTGGGAAATGGGAAACCCGGATCCCTGCTTATTACATAGTGCCATGGGCCTTATTTTTACATTTTCTCTACTCACTTTGGACAGACTCTTCTCTCTTTCAGGTCCCTGTTAATAGAAGGCTGCCTTCCCTTCTGCAGCTCCTCCTATCAGTATTTGTCAATTTTTCTTCTCAACCTCTAATGAGGCTCAGGAGTAAGAAAACAATTTTATCCTTCTCATGCCTTTCAATTCTTCTTTCCTTAGATTAATGGTTATTTCTCTAATTGTAGCATACAAATGCTGAAGAACGTGAAGAATTTACAGGAAAGATGATATGCGAGGCTATATTGGCCATTTTCATGTAGTGAGATAAAGAACATCTTTGACAACTTTAGTAGCACCGTGAATTGCTGTCTGATGACAGAGGTCTATTTCTGTAGCAAATTCATTGCTGTTTCAGACTATATGTTATACACAGTTGTCAAAGCAGGAACAAATGCACTTAAGCAGTCTTTATTTTTTATAAAACTTACTCTAGCCCAGTAGCGGAAAGCCAGTACCAGGGGAACAAGGACAGGCTCCAGTTTGCCAAGGGCAGCCAACAAGTCAGTTGTAAGACAGGCCACATCATTTCTAGCACTCACTTTACAAGTTAAACCACTGTAATTAAAAGAAATTTAAGAAAACAGTTTAAGTTCAGAATTGTATCTTGCAGGGAACAGACAGATTTTAAAAGACTGCAGATCTCACAATACCAAAAGCAAACAGTGAAATTCCCATATTACATAAAAGGCAGAAGGGGAGGGCAGGGTGGCACCTTAGAGACTGCCACCCTGTGTTACCTTCTGCCTGATTTCAGGATGACATGACTAACTGATGCATGAAAGCGATGGGTCATTTTAACAAGCACCCTGGTACCTATATAAACCCTCATTACTGAAGACTCAGGAATCAGATGTGGAACCAACCAAAATCTTTTCCTGTACAAGATGCAAAAATGTCACTGATGATTATTTTCTATGATCAGCTTTGCTTCTGATTAACTGTGGCCTTATTTAACTCACCTAAACTCCTCCTACACACATGAAGTAGAGCACAACTTATTTTTGCTCAGCAAACGGAGGCTGAAAATAAAAAGCGCAATAAAGTGCTAAATATTTTAATAATTAGTACTGTATCTGATATGTTAGAAAAGGGTAAGTATATGCATAAAACTGTACCCTAATAATGAGGAGGAATCTAGAGGTATACATTCTGGGGCTGAAATAGTGTATACATAGTTTTAGCCTACAGTGACTGTACCCCAGATATAAATCCCTGAGACTATCGACATCTGATGCAAGTCCTGTTAGACTGTCTCAGATATGGCCATCTTTTTTAACTCCTACAGAGATGCAGATGCACTCTTTCTTTCTCTTCTCTATTCTCAAGTTTCTGTATGCAAGCAGAAGACAGGGATACATTTTCTCTTTTTGTATTAGCCAGGCATGCTCTCTAGATCCTACCTTTATAAAAACCCTTTACAGTTCCTCCTGCTTTAGTCAAAAATACATTTTGCGGATTATGTATATAAGAAACGAAAGAGTCATATGTACACAAAGAAACATGTTGATTATACCACTGTGCATGCATTATGACCAAGATTTTGTAAAGTACTAATTAAATTGCATTTCACAGAGATTAAAATTAAATAAAACCTCGTCCATTCCTCAAAACAGCTGCCTTCAAATCTAGACAAAACTGTTGTGGGTATTGTCATCCTGAAAGATGCAAATCGCACAATTATTAAAGAAATATTGGTGACATCCAAACAATTTACTACTTATTAATAATATGTCTGGTTGAATGCAACACACACGGGAGACCCAGAAGAAATGCCAATACCTTTTTCTCTCTTTTCTCCACCTGAGCATTAAATACTACTGTGTATAGACGGAGCATCTGACTAAGAAAGATTAATATTTTTTGGCTTTGTGGAAGAAATAAACCTGCAGGAAGGATTTCACGAGAGGTGCAGGAAAGGCACCAACCAAGCAGAACTTGGACAAAACATAGTACCAAAAAACCTAGATTAAGCTACATGATATGCTAAAATGGTGCCTTGACTATCATCTCCGATGTGTGCTTTATTTGCTTCAGTTGTACTCTCTAGATTTATCCTCTCTCTCTCATGATAAATTTGTTCTGTTTTTCAAAATAGAAAGGCTTTGACTTTTCAGATTAAATGCAAAGAAACAAATCTGGTCAATTTGTTAAATCTCTCCTGTTTGTTTTATTTATTTTTTTTTAAATCGAAGAGTTGAGATGAGCTGGGTAAATCTTCTCAGGAAATTTCACCCTTCTTCCTTAAATTATTTTTTATTCTCTGTGGACACACGAACACTTGGAGCCCTTTCAAAACGGCAGCAGCTGGTAAATCTAACGTGTGAACAGGCTTAGACCAATTCAAATGCAGTAAACCCCACCAACTTTAACCCCAGATGAAGGAATGTTGGGCTAGAAATAGATGTTGCCGAATGAAGCGGATCAGCTGTGACACAATGCGTCATGGCACAGCTGATCTGTTTCACTGGGCAAAACACACACTGCCCTTTGTCCTGCCCTTGATGGTGCAGGGCAAGGGGCAATGTGATCTCCCCTAACTTTCCCTGCTCAGCCAAACCCCTGGCACCATCAAGGGCAGACCCTAAGAAGAGCGGGATTTTCCCCCGGCCAGCCACATCTGCAGAGACGCACCACAGAAGTAATAAACATCTGCCACAGTAAAGCAGCACAATCTGTTACCACCATTTATCACGCCACTGATTTTCCTTTCATGTGGTGTGACAAAGGGAACTGATGTCTATTTGCTCAGCATTTATGCTGCCATAAAAACCGTTATGGTGACAACATGAAGCATCAGGCAACATCTGTTTTTACCCTTAAAGTTGGAGGGGGTTTTACTGATTTGACTTGTTCTCAGCTTGTTCACACGTAACAATTAGAACATACCAGCTGCTGCCCTTCTGAAACAATACCTTGAAAGGGCTCCAAGCATCCTTACAAAGTATCACCTACAACGTGCTAGCACCTTATACACGTGTAAGGAGAAGACAGTCCTTGCCCCAGAGTGTTTACTCCTTTGGAGCAGCAATCGGGTATTTCCTGTCCTAAATTGTTACTGTGCACCATTGAACTGGAGCTACATTTCATTTTGTAGGTAGCTGTATTTCAGCAGTTGGCAAAGTTGCCCCCCACATCTCTCTTTCTACCTCTCCCAGGGGTTATAAAGCTTAATGTTTCCAAATGCTTTAAGATCCTTAGACTGCATGGTTGGAATAAGTTTTAAGTATCACCTAAGAATGAGTGTCTCTGTTCCTTGTTTAAAGGGATAATACTACCAAGACTCCCACATCTAACATATTAGTGAATCTGAGTTACATCTAGTGTGAAGATAAAGTTCACTTTTCTTTCCAATCTCTCTTCTTTTTAATTCCCTTTTCAACAGTAAGGGTAACTATTACAGTGATATATGCTGCTAGAAATTAAAGCAACCAGCTACCGTGAGGTATAAATAAAAGGCGGTATCATGTTAACGATCCTGTACTACACAAACCTTTTAACATCTTTGCAAAAAACAACAGGAACTTTGGCATGGAAATCTGACTCCACATCTGAGTAAATAGCTAAACAAGGAAAAGAAAAGAAATATGTTATATATATATATATAGTATCTTTCATAATTACCCCTAATTTTGTGTCCTACTACCTAGACTGAAATTAAGGGAATTTAGGAAATCTTTATGTTACAGGTGTCACGCGCCTAAACAGTAATCAATGCTATGATCACATATCCCATTAGAGGAGCTGCCATTAACTACCAAACATAGCAACTGTCACAACAGCAAGTCAAAGGCACATTGTTGGATAAGGTCACAAATTTCTTCAATGTTTTTGCTTTTGAGTTTTGTGACGCTGGTAAACGACACCCTTTTAAAGCAGTGGAAAGATTAAATGACAAGACCCTGTGCAAGTGTTTCTACCAAAAAACCCAATTATCTTCCTTACTATTACTTTGTTTCTCAAAATGTTGCTGTCAGTATCAATCCCACTGTAGGTATCATGAGCATCATACAAGACCAAGTCTTTTAAAAAGCCACATCTATTGGGGTTGCACATGTGATTTGAGCTTCTCTGCATTCATGTTTTTGTACAGGAACTGCAGGGCAGTCATGAAACTCTCTCAGATCCCTTGCTACTAAAAGCCTGGGGCCGCAAATGCATTGGTGGCGCCACATACCACACATTTAGATGTTCTTTGTGCTGTAACGGAGCGCTGTCCACATGTGTGCTGCTCCACTTTTTTTTTCCCCCCACGGGTTTTTTTGACCCCTGGATCCAGGGGCCAAAAAAACCTGTGGGGGGAAAAAAAAGTGAAGCAGTGCACAAACAGGCAGTGCACACCACTCAAAAGCAGAGCTGGCTGCCCAGAGCCATGCTGCGGCTGCTGGCCAGGCTCTGTGCAGCAGAATGACCACTGCTGCAGCCCCGGAAGATGTTTAGGTTGCCAGATAAGGCTGCTGGGGCCAGCTAAGTGCTGGCCCCAGCCTCCCCTAAACCACCCGGGCCAACTTGCCATGCGCCAAACCGTGCATTGCACAGGTGTTCCCCAGGGACAAGATGCAGCGGTGCAAAGTGTCCCCAGGGAACCAAACATCCATGCTTGTCTGGATGTGCCTTGTGATAGCAGAGAAATCCAAAAAAAACCCCCAAAAAACAAAACAAAACAAAACAACAAACCACAGATGAACGGGAAGTTGTAGGACCCACAGTGAAAAGAATATCTTAAAAAAAATACAGTCTCTGTAGAGTAAGTAATGAGTTTCAGCTGCATCAGTCAAACATCAATGGTACTAACATTCCTACAAACTTGGCAACTGTCACAACAGCAATTCAAAGGCATAACGGTTGATAAGGTCACCAATTTACTCGATGTTGTTGCTTTGAAGATTTCTTGACACCGATAAAGTCTGAAGCGAGCAAAGAATGTCACTTTAGCTGCAGTGGAACAAGCCTTTATGTGCAGCAGGGAAAGTACACCAGTCAGCTAATACAAGAAGATATACTGCCATCCATTTTGATCTTCTCTCTAATGAGATGGCCTGACCTTTGAAAAACTTAGCTATAACATGAATTAAAAAGGGAGATGAGCTGGACAGTTTGGTTCAGTCAGTGAATAACGTATTGTAAGAAAGGCAACGGTTTCTTACACATAAAATATTGTGTACGTTCACAATGTCCCAAATTTTTCTCCCGGTATAAAGTATGATTTTGGGAGGATGACAGATTAGTTGATGGTTGGTTTAACTTGGATGTTCCTGGGTTATTTTTCTCCTGCAATTGCCATTTTTTGCTCTGGGAGAAAAATCCTGAAGATCTGTACATTTGTGATGTCTCCTGGGATAACAGTGACTCTCCCAGGAGAAACTGAACGTCTGTACTTGGCTCTAGTCCTGAAGGGCCCCATTATTTTCCAATTTCTGAAACACTTTGCTCAATGACCTGTTTTATACAGCATGCAGAAAAGCAAGTGATAAGCAAGTTGGTGGGGAAATATTCCATTGTAGCAAGGATATTTTCCTTTAAAATATTTAAATAATCAAAAAAATAGAGATTAACAATTGTAGCCATGATATTATTGAAATGACAAATGACAGACAGTTTCATAGTTGGTAGGGTCAGAAGGGACCTGAGTAGATCATTAAGTCCGACCCCCTGCCATGGCAGGAAAAAGTACTGGGGTCAAACGATCCCAGAGAGGTGTTCATCCAGCCTCCTCTTAAAGACCCCCAGGGTAGGAGCCAGCACCACTTCTCTTGGAAGTTGGTTCCAGATCCTAGCCACCCTGACAGTGAAGTAACACCTCCTGATGTCTAGTCTGAATCTACCCTCTGCCAGCTTGTGACCGTTATTTCTAGTCACTCCTGGGAGCACTCGGGGGAACAGGGACTCCCCCAATACCTGCTGGTCCCCTCTGACTAGTTTGTAAACGGCCACTAGATCCCCCCTCAGCCTTCTCTTGTGGAGGCTGAACAGGTTCAGGTCCCTCAGCCTATCCTCATAGGGCCTTCCCTGCTGACCCCTGATCATGTGAGTGGTCCTCCTCTGGACCCTCTCCATGTTGTCCACATCCCTCCTGAAGTGCGGTGCCCAGAACTGGACGCAGTACTCCAACT
>NW_005842811.1:23262-67954 GCF_000455745.1 Alligator sinensis | reverse complement strand
CTTCGTCACACTGCCGACTCATGTTCATCTTGCAGTCCACTAGGACTCCAAGATCCCTTTCTGCTTCTGTTTCAGCAAGCAGGTCATTCCTTAGGCAGTAGGTATGCTGGACATTTTTCCTCCCTAGGTGCAGCACTTTGCATTTCTCCTTGTTGAATTGCATTCTGTTGTTTTCCGCCCATATGTCCAACCTGTCCAGGTCTGCTTGTAGTTGTTCCCTGCCCTCCGGTGTGTCTACTTCTCCCCACAGTTTTGTGTCATCCGCAAACTTGGACAGAGTACACTTCACTCCCTCATCCAAGTCGCTGATGAAGACCTTGAAGAGTACTGGTCCAAGGACCGAGCCCTGCGGGACACCACTGCCCACAGCCTTCCAGGTTGATACTGACCCATCCACTACGACTCTCTGGGTGTGAACCTCTAGCCAATTCGCCACCCACCGGACTGTGTAGTCATCCAAGTCACAGCCTCTTAACTTGTTCACCAGTATGGTGTGGGATACCGTATCGAAGGCCTTCCCCAGCCTGTAGGTTCCCCAACCTGTAGGTGTGCTGCTGGTTCTTCCTTCCCAGGTGCAGCACCTTGCACTTGTCAGTGTTGAAACCCATCCTGTTCTCATCCACCCACCCCTGTAACCTGTCTTGGTCCGATTGCAGCCTATTCCTCCCTTCTAGTGTGCCCACTTCTCCCCACATCTTAGTGTCGTCTGCGAATCTGAACAGGGTGCTTTTTACCCCCTCGTTTCCTGGGTCCTCCTTCCTCCCTTTTTTGAAACCGGAGCCACATTGGCCCTTTTCCAGTCCTCTGGCACCTCACCAGAGCACCACGAGTGCTCATAAAGCTGTGCCAGGGGTCCCGCAATGACCTCTGCTAATTCCCTCAGCACTCTGGGGTGGAGGTCGTCAGGACCAGCTGATTTAAATACGTCCAGTAAAAAAACTCCACAGCAGGATAGTACTTATATTTAGAGGAATATTCTGGTGCAGAGTAAATTATTTTACTGCGCAGCTAATTAGTCTGTCCCATGATTTATGAATCTTAAAACTATGAACTTCTCACACTCTCTCTAAAAACTATGGTAAAAAGATACAATTATGGAAATACACTTTATTTAGGTAAGAGCCAGGTTGAAATGTATCTATGAGTTTTATACAAATACATGAGCTCATAAACAGGCATTTATGCACCCACTTAGCCATCTATAGGCAAGCTGGAGAGAGAAATTTTGAAACTGCTATTGCAAGAATACATTACAGAACCATAAAAGGCAGGCATGCCTGGGAATGCAAACCCCAATTTTGAAAAGGGATCTTACTTTACACAAAGCTAAACTGCATGATCAGAATTGTCAGAGGTGTGAAAAATCACCAATAAAATTATAATCCCTAAGAAAATGCAAGTGCAAAGATCTCACTTGGCTCAATTTGATCTCTCTTCATTGTGCGGGTGGGGTATGAGACTACATGGTTGGTTTATGCCCCTTGCTTGACAAGTGACACAGAGTCAACATTCAGACAGTCTAGGACACCCTTAAAAAACCAAACCAAACCAAACCCTAGCAGTCTTTCAGGCTCAGGCATGGAGTAGTACTACAGAAACTGAACTGTACTTTAAAATGTGCTCCTTTAGGATTAACTAAGCAAGCACAAGCTAAACCTGGTCTGTGAGTAAAGGGAGAACATTTTTGTTTTACAGTGTCTGAATAATACTGTTTAACAGCACTGAACTTACTCTAAAAAGACTATAAGAAAACACAGTTTGTAGGTTTCTTATAATTAAAATATTCTGAATAATCTTATTTGTATTTTTGTTAACAACATAAGAGTCCCATAGAAAAGTCAAATATGAGAGCACTGATTAAAAATATAAAGAAAAAAAGTAAACTCACCACTATTTTTTAAAATGTCAAGCACCTGTATCAGAACATCTGGGTGGCTCATCTAAAAACGACCAAACAAATTAGGACAGGTTATTTTATTCAGAAACTGAGATGCTGAATTATAAATTTGGTTGAACTACATCCAAGTTGCACAATTGTGACAAACAAAATTTATCATTAATTTTTCACAATAAGACACTGTAATAATTAACCAATATTGAAACTATGTGCTAATAAATAATTCGGATAGCTTTCTCATTTAGGCTGCATTTAGTGAACTGTTCTAAAAAATACATCTGCTTTGGCTTCACATTAAACAGATTTCATCAAGTAAGCCCAAACTGCTCAGTGCATATTTAACAATTCAAGAGCCAACACTTACTTATAAATGAACACACACTGTCAAGAATGCAGATTTTCATGTCAGAACTACTCAAAACAACGTTATTAAACATGGACTTTTTTATTTTTCACAAATCTAATATACCTTTGCAACACACAGTTTTAAAGGTAAGCGGGAAATAGTTCATCAGAAATGATTAAGGATTATTTTTATGCACTCAGAGCTTCACCCACTAAGTGGCATTCAACATTTGTTTTCAAAAAGTTGTCCTAAAATACTCTATTATTGCCAGCCTCTTGCCTTTAAACTATTCTCAGTAGCCCTAAGGGACAGGACTAGAAGCAGTAGTCTCAAACTACAGCATAGGAAATTTAGGTTGGAGATTCGGAAGAACTTTCTCACTACGAGGGTGGCTTAGCAATATAACAGACTACACCTAGAGAGGTTGTGGAATCTCCATCCTTGGATATTTTCAAGGGCAGGTTAGACAGACCTGGGGTGGCTTAGTCAAGGATAACCCTGCCTTGAGCAAGAAGTTGCACTAGATGACCTTCTGAGTTCCTTCTAGCCTACTTTTCCTATGTACTCATGTTCCCATGAGTTCCTACTTTTCTACGATTCAGTTTTGCTATTGCTGCAATACTCAGCATGCTATGCCCGGCCAAAATACCACCACAAACATTGTAAGCTTTTCTGGAACAAGTCAGTGCAGAAAGGGTGAGATTGGCTAGTGTTTTGTTTGTTTGTTTTTTATTTTATGGTGTGTTTCTTGCATTACTTTTTATTATGTTTATCACACAGGGAGCACCTACATGAGATGCTTTACTGTGCAGTATACTAATCTACTACATAGTAAATTGTCACCATCTACATGTGCACAGCATTTACTGCACAGTACATTAGTCTAATGCATGGTTAGCTAGCTCCTGTAGATACAGGTACAGATTTACTGCACAGTAGCACATGTGTAGACAGCTGGCTGGGAGCAAATTGCTTCCAGTTAGCCCAGGCAGCAGAGAGTGGGAGAAACTGCCCCCTGCTCCGGGGCAGCTGCCAGCTTCCCAGCCCTGCACCCTGACCAGCAGTTCTCCCGCCTCCTACTGCCTGAGCTGACCAGTAGCAATCTGCTGATCAGGGGGCACGGCTGGGAGGCAGCTGCCCTAGAGGCAGGACAGCTCCCCCCTGTCCGTCCCCCACTGCCCCAGCCCAGGCCTGACCTCAGTGCCCCCTGCCAGCCTGGGGCTGACACCCGGGGGAGCCTAGAGTTCCCCCTGGCTGTGGTAAGCTGGCAGAGCAGGGCAGGAGTAGCCCTGCACTGAACTGCTCCTGTCAGGAGCAAATTTACTCCTGACAGGTGTACATGTAGACATGCTCCTGGAGAAAGCTTACTGTGCCTTACTTTACTGCGCAGTAAGTTTACAGTGCATTAATAGCATGTGCAGATGTACCCACAGTGTAGTAAAAATGCATTACTAACAGCACTGCACATGCATCCCCTGAGTGTGGCTGTGCACCCCCTGCGAAAAGGCGCTGTTGACACTGCTGACGGCGCACGTGGGCGGTCGCTGCTCACCACCCCGCCTTGCCACTGACACCACCGGTGGTGTCTGCAGGCAGTCCACTGCCACATGCCCCCTGCCACCAACAGCATCACAGCCACCTGTGGGAGGTCCCCACTTGCCACTGCCACGCTCCCGCTGCTGCCGTCACCTGCGGGAGCTTGCCATGCCCCCCCAGCCCCTGGGGGCATGCAACGTTCATGACTAGCAGCCTAATAAAAAGCTAGCTTCACTGCTAGGGAAGATTTCTTGGTAAATATGATCATAATATGTTATAAACCAAGTTGGAAATAAAATATCAGTTTTAAGTTAAATTTTCAATAAAATGTGGATTCTAAATACCTTTCAACTGTTCCTATTTGGGTCATTCTGAACATAAGAACCACTTGGTTTATTTGGGGTAAACTATTTCTCATTTGCCTTTAAAAATTATGTTAGACTGAAGAATACTAGAAATTAAAGGTACCATGTACATGTATTCAATTAAAATAAGTTCACACTAATAAAAACCTTTTCTGTCAATTAGCTGTACAGGATATCAAAACACTAATAGCGCTTAATTTACATGCTATTTGCTACTATAACAACAATTAGCCTTAATGGAAGATGAAGTCAACTGAATAGATATTAATGTAGTTTACAGGCCAATTTTGAAAATAATTAAGACAAAAGCAACCTACTTACCCTGGGGGGGAATTTTATGTCAATATTAATATCACTAGTTTTAAAAGCAAATCCAGTCAGGCAGGAGCCATACATCCGCAGTGAACAATCTGGAAAACAAAGAAAAGATAATTGAAAAGATGCTGAGACCAACTGTATCCCCAGAAATTAAACAAACATTTTTAAGGCACTGTTTTATGCCAGCGATAGTATTCCAAGTTACTTCAATGAATACTTAATTCACCTTTCCATCTATTCAGTAAAGCCACATAACAGAAAACTAGAGACTCAAAGAATTTAATTTTCAAACCCTCCAAATTAAGTAAGAGAAAAAAGAATATTATCTAACTTGTTATGCCGGTATGCATTCTGTTTTTAATCCTGTAAAATTGCAGCCACTATCATGATATTGCTGGGTGGTTTTAAAAAACAGTTTTCATGGGTATTAAAGAATTTAATTTCATGTCAGCATTCGATCAACTGCCTAAGTCTTTGCTGACTCTCAAACCCCATTCCTACAAATGTCATTCCGTGTACATACCATGGTACCAGGACCAAGTAAAAAGACCTAAATTTATTGTAAGATGAAAAATATCAGCTAATTTATAAAACAGGCAATAATATGAATTTATAAACACTTCTATAAATAAAATCAGAGCTTGAAAAGGTATTTTCTGCCAATGAAAGCTCAATACATCATTCATTGCAGAATCATGGATAATTTCACTATTGTTAATATAGTGCCTAGACTTTTGTGCTCTCATATTTTAAGCAGATCCGTTAGCACTGTAGGAGATAGTAAAAAGGTAAAGCAAAGTCAAATAAAATCATCAATATACTTTATAAGGGCATCAGAAACTGGATTTGAGTTATTTTAACTCCCAAATTTATTATTTCATCTTTAATGAAAACATCAAGATTTTACCTATAATTGTTACACTAAATAAAGGAAATGGGGCTTGCACCTAAAGAAATCACAGGGGCCCATGGATACCTGGTAAGGGCTGCTGAATAATCTTCTCCATCTCATTTACAATTTCCTGGCGGATTCTGAAGTCATCATCTGATATGCCTTGTTCATTTGCTGCTTCAATGAGTGTAAAACTTAAAGCATTCAACTGTGCAGTGGAAGGAGGTGGGAGGGCACGCAGCTCATTTTCTTCCTGTTTTTCCTAAAACATTTTTAGATGATAGAAAGACAAGCTGATATTTTAAAAAGACAAAGGTTTCATCTTATTTCATTAGGCTTAAATATATTTTATCTTTATATATCTACACACATGCACACTTATTTTGATGTCTTAAAAAAAAAAACCAATATATCATTTTAATATATTGAAATTTAACTTATTCAGACCATTTCCAAAACGAGATTTGAACTTCGTTATCAAACTCTGTATGCCAACACAGCTTATGGAAAGACTGGATCCTCAGCATTACCAGTAGGTTCTTTCTTGCTGACATCACAGAAGAAATTGGGATGTTAACATTCTCTGAACCACATTTCATGGCCAAAAATTCTGACATACTATCCATCAAAGGAATTCCAAGACCGCTGTAATTTTTTCCTAAACAAACCCTAACGTAGCGACTAAAAACTAGAGAAACCTCCTTCAGTCCAACCCAGAGAAGCCATCACGATTGAAAGGAGAGTGCATAGGGATACCAGTGAGGCAGAAAGTTCCTGACTCTTAGGAAGCTAATTCCCTTTCTGCAAGACCAAGCAAGTGTTAATCAATTAAATTATACATAATTTCACCTATGGAGTTAACTACTTCAGATGAATCAAAACCATGTAGTTTTAAGTCACCAAGATTTAAATGTGAACACAGCTTGCTCCTAAAATTAACTGACAGATTAAAATGTGTAACTTGCAGTAGAAATATCTTGGTCAATAAATAGCATGGCTTCAGCAAGTAAGGGTCCATTATGCACAAACAGAACTCCATGCTAAAGCAGATAAATGATGTATATTGGACCTCTACACTTATATGTACGTACTCTACTTATCCAGTAAATTCTATTTTTATTTCTTACTCTGAAAAATTAAACTTAAAATATATATTTGTAAAGGTTTCTTTTTAACATTGTTGCCATGGATTTTGATTACGGTGGGGAAGTTGCTGCCGGTAAACTGATTTAGTCACTCAGCATGATAAATGTCATCAGATCTGAGTTCTCATATGCTGTAATGGTACAAATATATATATATGACCTAGCTGGTTTTCTTGCACTATTGAATTATGAATATATAATATTTAATAGAAATGTGTGCGTGCCCGCATATCTAAAATTAGAAGCGCAATATATATAAGGTTTGAACCTAGTTTTAGTTCTACAGTGTCTGAATGGATAAGTATATTTTACAAAATATAATTTATACATGTAGACTGCACTCATCATCATATTTGGTCTTGCATTATAACATGGCCAAACGTCAAGATACAAACCATCTCTACCTCTATTTTTACCCATTAGATTCAACTACCTCCTTTCCACCCTGCCCCCTCCTTTTTTTTCTTTTTTTCTTTTTTTTTTTAAAGTCACCAAACTTGGACTCTGTCTCCCATCCCAGTACCAACCAGGCCCAACCCTGCTTAACTTCCAAAATGAGATGGGATGCATACAGAGTTGTATGACTGTAGACAATCAGTGCTTGTAATTTAGTACAAGTGAGACTATTCAAGGCCAGAGCCCTCCAACTAAAGCTGATTTGCTGCCAGGTCTCTAGAGACAGACAGACAGCGAGTCTGAGTTCTGCGAGAGTGATCTTAGACCTTTTAGGATATTCCTGATCACCACCACCATCTGGCTCTGTGCAAGATAAGAGGACTAAAAAGTAGAGAAGAAAAACATGAAACACTGGTGTTTGTGCAGCCACAAGTACTTAATAAACTGAATTATGGACAATGGTAATAGGGAAGAGATGAATTTATACAGTCTGGTGAATTCCAAGTACGTGTCAATTTGGAGGTACATAAACTTGTGGCAAAATTAGCAACGGGATGTTCACTATGATTTCACACACACAATTATTGCTTTGAAAACAAGTGGCCTGTGGTGAGAAAAGTACCTGCCTTTTTTCCTTAGATACTCAAGGCTCAACCTATTACCTTTTATATTCAACATATATTTAAAGCAGATTGAAGAGATTATAAGAAACGAGCTCATACAATCTCAAAGACTGAAACCAACGTTATCTTTCTTGATGTTGCAGACAGCACTGGTCCCTTGTTGCTTCACGATTTGAGGAATCTGCATTAAAAATAATGTCTCGAATCTGTTAAAATCAGAGGCGGTACTCGTAACAAGGCTACAGCTTTTGAAGGAACCAACAAAAACTGTGACCTTGGCTTCCAGCGAAAGTATCTCATCAAGACAGTACAACACAGAGGTCATAATGGCTTTTTCAATCTTTGTGGAGGGCAATACAGCAGTAGTAACCAAGAAAACCATTTTTAATTTCTCTGGATCAGTAGATCAGACCTTTCGCCCAAGTGAGGAACTAGTAACAGTGATCTGCATTTCTGTCACTTCAAAACTGGATTACAACACCATATCCTGGAATGACCCAGAAGACAGCCCACAAATTACAAATGATTGAACAAGCACAAATCAAACCCTACATGGAACGAGCCAAGAAGAGCACATCATTGCAAAACTGTCTCACACCGGCTGCCATTTCAGTTTTGAAAGTTCCTGATCCTAATTCTTATCTATAAAGATTTCAATGGATTAAGACATGTGTATCTCAAAGATTCGCCCTTGTCTCTCTGAGGGTCACCATGGTATGTATATTCAAGAGGGACATTAGGAACAACAGAACC
The DNA here is from genome assembly GCF_000455745.1 of Alligator sinensis. NCBI lineage: Eukaryota > Metazoa > Chordata > Crocodylia > Alligatoridae > Alligator > Alligator sinensis. Next base: position 59,683 of record NW_005842811.1, on the reverse strand, counting down.
CAGATATGACTTTTCCCATTGTTCTCAAGAATGCCCTCAATTCTGAACCTGCCAGCACTGGAGATTAGGGCAAGTCTTGCAGGTGCCAGACTGCAGTATAAACCTGTTGAGCAGGTGATCTATCTAACAACTCCCACAGCATTCTTGCAAGCAAGCTAAGGAAGTAGAGGTTGGATAAATGAACTGTGAGACGGACAGAAAACCGGCTGGACTCAGAGGGTAATGTAACAGCCCCACGCCTGACTTGCCTGCCTGCAGCGACACAGAGAGCTGAATTGCCCCTGTGTGAGCCAACACCGCACCAACCAGGAGTGTGCTCCCGATTGGGCTGGAGCCCCAGGGCAATGGGGCAAAAACGTGCCGGAGGCAGGGGCTAAGGGGAATGGCAGCGAGGACAGTGGAAGCAGTACCTTGAGTACCTGGGAAAAGGCCAGATGGTACCCAGAGACAACCCACAGGGAGATAACTGGGGGAAGAGATCCTGGAAGCAGCATCCAAACTGTGGGGGCCCGCCAGGGACCCCCACGTACCTGAAACTCGTCAGCAGTCAGCTGGGAGGGAGCACGGGCCTCCTGAGGGGCCCAGCGCCAGTACAGGAAGGGTCTGCCTGGAGAGACCACATTGCCAAGAGACTCAAAGGGCCCAACAGCAAGACAAGAGGGGCACGTAAGGCCCAAAGTAATTCGCACCCCAAGAAGGGGGAGAGGCTCGGTACAGCAAGGCATCAGTGCCCTGCCTAGCTATCAGGCCAAGCCATTTTGAGTTCATCTTATCTGTTTAGTTGCTCTTCTTTTTATGTTCCTGCATCAACACGAGCAGGGGACATACCATAAGGATCCAAAGCTCAGTGTACCCCATGGGGCTGCCCAAGTGACAAACACCTATGATGTACCAACAAGAGTGGCAATAACACGAGTGGAAAGTGGGTGGGGGACACAGGAGGGGGATGCCCACAGAAGACACGCTGCGGTCACACCTGGCCCACAGAGGACCACCGTATCACCTTCAGGTGGGTTCGTCTTCGGAACATCAAGTCAAGGCAGGCTAGTGGGTCAGATGTGACACGGCCCAGGGGCAGGTATTAATCAATGGTTCAATGTCTAGTTGGCAGGTGGTACCAAATGGGAGACCCTAGGGTTCGGTTTGGGGCCAATTTTGTTCAATATCTTCATCAGTGACCTGGGAGATGGGATGGGGTGCACCCTCAGCAAGCTTGCAGACGACAAAATAGGGGGAAGCAGTAGATATGCTGGAGGGTAGGGCTAAGATTCAGAGAGACCTCGACAAATTGGAGGAGTCAACCAAAAGAAATCTTGTGATGTTCAATAAGGACAAGCGCAAAGTCCTGCATTTAGGATGGAGCAATACTACTGGCTGGAGACTGACTGGCTAAGCAGCAGCTCTGTAGAAAAGGACCTGGGGTTACAATGGACAGTAAGCTGAATATGAGCCAACAGCGTGTCCTTGTTGCGATGACATATTGGGTTGCATTAGTAGAAGGTTGCCAGCAGATCGCGGGAAGTGATTATTCCCGTCTATTTGGCATGGGCAAGGGCACATCCGGAGTACTGTGTCCAGTTTTCAGCCCCTCCGACTACAGAAAGGATGTGGACAAGTTGGAATGAGTCCAGTGGAGGGCAACAAAAATGGTTAGGAGGCTGAGGTACACGACTTGTGAGCAGAGGCTGAGAGAGCTGGGGTTCTTTAGTCTGGAGAAGACTGAGTGGGGATTTAACAGCAGCCTTCAACTACCTGAAGGGTGGTGCAAAAGAGGACGGAGCTGGACTGTTCTCAGTGGTGGCAGATGACAGAACAAGGAGCAATGGGCTCAAGTTGCAGCAAGGGAAGTTTAGGTTAGATATTAAGAAAAACTCTCATGAGGATGGTAGTAAAGCTCTGGAACAGCTTGCCCAGAAAGGTTGTGAAGTCTCCATCCTTGGAGGTTTTTAAGACCCGGGTAGACAAAGCCTCGGTTGGGATGATCTAGTTGGGGGACGGCGCTGCTTTGAGCGGGGGGTTGGACTAGATGACCTCCTGAGGTCCCTCCTAACCCTCACTGTCTACGATTCTAACAGATCTCCTTCAGAATAGCCTCAGCAGCCTATGCCTGGAGAAAAAACACATTATTCCATCTATTCATAAAAGAGTGATTTAAAAGAGTAACGAAGGGAGAACAGATTTCTTCTCTAAAAGGATTAGTCAAGAGTTTTAAAGAATTTACGTAATGGCATACTGGAAAAGCCTCTGAAAGAAATGCCATGTTTATGTACAACACGTTCTTGTGGGCCAGACTGGCAGATTGATGTGGCAACACCTCCCACAGAAACTCTGGATTTCTACATCTAGAAAATAACTTCATTAAATGCATTAGTCCCAAGTATCCCAGGAGAGAAACTGGGCATTTCTGGATTCCCTGGATAAGCTGGTGTGCCCACCATCCATACTTACAAGCGCAACCAAACGTTATGCTATGTATAAAGTCTCAACAATACAAACAGGAAAGAGAACTGCATGCTTTTAAGCAATGTGTAACAAATGATTTCAAATAGATTTAGTTATAAAATACCCAACCAACACTAAACTAATAGATAGTTCTCTTTCAGTCTTGATTTATCAGATTCCCAGATTTGTATCAAAAAGTGGTTCACTGTCAAAAAAGAACAAAACACATGTATTGTAAACTCTTAACTAGTTAACTTACCATGATATTTTTCTTATGGCGTTTTTCTTTAATATGTTTATGAGCTCCTTGGATATTTTCAATGTGAACTAAGCAAAGCTTGCATAGATACTGGCAATTGGTGTATTCTGGGGAACGCTGAGGGGAAAAAAAGGAGATAAGATTAAAAAAAGCGATCTAAATGTTTTTGCCAGCAGTTCCCGAAAAAGTGAATTAAACGCCTTATGTTCTCAGTTGTGTCACGAATAAATAAAACTTGGCAATGATGCGGGAACTTTTAGTGTCAAAGTGCTGTAACAAGTGTTAACTACTGGTAATCTTCTCAGGACCTCTGCAAGGTACAGATTATCCCCATGTGACACTGAAACTGAGAAAGAAAGGTTATGCGATTTGCTCAAATCTAGTGTCAATGCCGGGATTTAGACATGGGAGCTCCCAAACCTTGAGCCTGATTTCAGGGACAGTGGACAATTGCCCTCTCATGCTGAAGTTTTTAAAATCTCAACCTGAATCCTCCTACTGTCTTTTTCCTTAATGAAACAACAGTAAATATGCATCACAATGTTATCCTTTTCAATAGTGTTCACAGCTGACAACTATTGTAACTGTTAAATACCTGTATCACCATTCTGCCTCCATGCTAACAGGTTTCTAGTTGATAAATCCACAGATTTTGTAGGTTAGAGATTAATGCACAGGGAATGTTCACTTTAAAACTCTTCTGCAATCTCAATATGCTTTTTAACCAAAAAAAATAATAAAAATATCGATGTACTGTGACACAAAATAAAAATACTGCAGTCTGGGCAATGTTCTCTCTCTCTATGATCTGACAAAAAAAACCTTAGGTATTTTTTACTACTTTGTATTTTCAGATAAAATGTCAATGCAAGGTAACTTGCTTATTTTGTTTTCATCACTAATATTCTGGGACCTTATTTTCTTTGAAAAATAAACCTAGTAAGAGGAAGCTAAACGTTAATTTAAAAATGTAACATGCTGGCAGTCACCCAACTAGGATTTTTGAGGGGGAAATCAAGGATATCCCCAAGGATTATGGTAGATTAAAGAAGTCCTTGAGTGCACTTGTAAAGCAGGAGGAATCTTTGTTTTGTTCTTAAATTGTGTTCTGTTTTTCTTAAATAGTCCTAATATTGATTTGGGTACTGCTTTTGAACAGATTGAAAGGAATACATAATGATGGCAGATTTTCACTGGCAGAAATGCATACTGAAATATGGCATTATTTAGCACAGTTATTTACAATGTTGGGACAACTACTATTTCAGATGCACCCAGGAGAGATAATGGAATGTTCTTACTTTAAAAAAAGAAGTATGGAATTAAAAATGTTGGTTGTGTTGTGCATCTACCATATGAGGGCTGTATATTCACTTTTCCAGTCCAAGTCTCTTATTTCAGAGGCCAGAATGCAATGCATGCATCAGCTACAGTGGGAGGAATCCACATCACCCAAAATATCTACTCTGCATAAGGAAGCAATTCCTATCCAGCCACACCTGCAGTGAGCACAAGGTGAGGTCTCACTAGCATGCAGATCAAAAGGAGTTAAAGGGCTCTTAACACAGCTGCAGAAGACACTGGTTTTAATCTTCTTCTAGGGAAAACATGCAACAAAAATATCACCACCTACTTTTTCGAGGCGGGAGATATAATCTCTTTCCAGTCGTTCTTCTGCTTGTTTCAGGCCGAGCTGCTGCTCTGCTGTCAAAGAAGATTCATCAATCACAGCAGTGTTTTCTAAATAATCAGTCTCCAAATTATGTTCCTTAGTTGATTCAGGATTCTTTATTTTACCTGGAGGATGGAGTTGGAATGTTATTATTATTTTCCAGAATAGCTAACAAAAATAAAGGAAATATAAAAATTAGCACTACAAAATTGTCTCTACGTGCTTTCACACAGGATTCCTCTCTCTGTAAGCTGAACTTGAGAGGATGCACGGTTTTCAGTCATTTTAATGGGAAGCAAATGGTCAACATCATAAGGAATAAAAGTGTCTCTGAAGAAAGAGACGCTAGAATCTCTTGAATGCTCTCCCGTGCAGTGCCTTCCAGTGATGCATTTCTTGTTCACCATTGCTTTAGAACAGACTAGACTGTAGCCTTGAGATCCTTTCCAAAGTGCTTGCTGCAGGCTGCCGCACAATGTTAGCACTGCTAGGTGTACAAACATGTCAAAGGATAAATCCAGAGGTTTCAAAAAGAAACCCAGTGTTAAAAATCGGCTGTGTTGTGGTCTCTGGGCTCCTGAATCTGGGGGGGCACCCGCAGAAGCTACCAATGGTGGTGGCCCTGTCGGGGGGGCACCAGCCCTACCGACAGTATCAGCGTCAGCCGTTGGGAGAGGGGGCACCGTCCGCGTCAGGGGAGGCACGTGCACCCTTGTGCACCCCCTACTAGTCGCCTATGGTCTAAGGACATAGGAAGGCAAGCATCTTTGAGTAGATGTGATATCTTTTATTAGACTAAGTGAGCAGTTGGAAAAAAGTTATTTGCAAGCTTTTGGGCACAAGTGCCCTTCTTCAGGCATAGAGAGTAAACAGCAGAGAAGGGTGCTTGTGCCCGAAAGCTTGCAAAGAACTTTTTTCCAACTACAGTACTCAGTTGATCTAATAAAAAAATATTTAAGGAGTTCTATATTACAGAAGAGAAAGTTTAAAGACATCAATGCAATGTCTTAGTAACCGAGTCTTACAGTCAGAGGCAGACTGGGGAGGGGGGTTGGTGCATGCAGTGGTCTAGTTGCAACCCCTGCCCTTGGATTCTAGCCCCAAACTTTTCAAGCCACCTGCCTGGGAGGGACAGCAGCATTTCTTTACAGGCAGTGCTAAGAGCTCCGTTGGTTAGAGTGTGGTGCTAATAACACTGGGATGCAGGTTTGAAACTTGATGGACTAGATCACTTGAGGTCCCTTCTAGCCTTACTTCTCTATGAACTATGACTGTGGCTCATTATCTCCTTGATTCCTGTCCACAGGTGTTAACTACCTTTAACAGCCCTTTCAAATCTCTCTTCTGCAATTTAGTTGCCCGTTAGCCATTCCTGGTAATCTCTCTCTTCTATTTTACGGCCCTAAAAAATGTTTTTAGCTCTAGCCAAAGACCTTAACTCAGATGTGGTAATATTAACTCAGGTGTAGAAATGACTGATAGTGAAGTATTGGAGACGCTGTCAAGATGCTCAAGAAGGCTAGATTTTGTTTTATAAATCTGAGTAAGAGACACATTTAGTTATAATGACTATGAGACTAATGACACAAGTATCTTTTGATTACTTTCATTACATTTTTCCCTAGTTTGTTGTGGGTTTTTTAAACTTTATATATAATCTAGCAAATGAGCACACATTCAAATAGTTATATTTGGTTTGATCTTAAACACATATTGTATTAAATGTGATGATGTACCACACCATCTGCACCCCCCTGCTTTTCAAAATCCTAGATCTACCCATGCTTACAGTAGTTCTTTAGGTCAGGAATCATCTTTTGCTAAGCATGTGTACAATACCTAGTATAACGTGCTACCGTAATACAACTAAACATTAATACAGAGGTTTAATTTGTTACATTGGCCATGTAAAGTTAAAAAAACCCAACATAATGCTATTTTAAAGAAATATATTACAGAAATCTCTCAGAAATACATTAGAAGGCTATTATCTAAGCATTACAACTGCATCCACTTGAGACGGTGCGATTTTAACAATGCACCCAATGCACACTGTGACACCACAGCTTTTTATGGTTCATTATAACACCTATGCTGCTGTCAATTATACACATGAAGGATCTTGAACAGACAATGCCTCCAGCAGACTATGATCTGTACATAATTTGTTAACCTGTACAAATCAGCTACACTGAACATTATTCTTATAACCAAGGACATCATCCATGAGAGTATCACCAAAAAGAATGAGATTTTAGGAGAGTAGAGTGAAAATGGTATCGAGACAGATAGCTTGGGGGCAGTTAGATATCAAGTAATTAAACAATTTCTGGACTGTGGGAGACTGGTGGTCCATACAGTACTTGCTGATGGCTCATAAAACTGAACGCATTAGGCTAACTTTTCCGGTTGCTAAACATCATTAAGACAGCTAAAAATGCATTCCATATTTTCCCACTGTGACTCTACCAATATTTTCCATGTAAATAATTGCTGTAGTTGTTAATGATATTATATGATCACGAATGGGAGAGGAGGTGATCCTCACAACAGCAAATGGCCTAGGAAACAATATTTCTATTAAACTGTGATCCGTACTTTGAAAAGGTCTGACAGCTCCTATAGTAAGGGGTTAACTAGACAAAGGAGCTCAACACTGCAGATAAAGCAGTTGCATATTCTGAAGTTGAAGGAGACCTAAAAACACAGGGCTCACAGAAATGGCGACTGAAAGCGTGCCTCAATCTTCTGAAGATTTGGAGAGAAAAACACCTCCACAGCAACCAAGTAAAAGACAAGTACAGGGACAGATCCTGCTGTCAGGGGTTGTGCAAGGGAGCAGGGAAGGGAACTGCCTCCAACTCCCAGCTCCCCCCTCAACCAAGGTGGGCAGACCACCCTGCAGAAGAAGCAGGAAAAGACTGTTTCACGTCCCCCCGAACAGGTAAGAATACCCCCCCATCTCGCTCTGTTCCCCCTCTGTCTCCATCCATGCTCAGCGGCACATCCCGTCCCGGTCCCTCCTCCCCCACGCACCAATGGTGCTGTCCTCGAGCTCCCCAGCTGCAGCTCCACAGCCACTCCTGCCCCAGTTCAACTGGGAGGGAGCACAGGGAGCCAGGCTGAGCCACAGTCGCAGGTGTGTTCCCCCACCTTGAGCTGCTCCTGTGCTGGCAAGCAACACCTGGGAGGTGGGCAGGAAGCAGAAACCCACCTGCTGGCCCTGCTGCTGTTGTCCCTCTTAAGCCTGGTTCCCTGTGGAGCAGGGCAGGAGCAGCTCAAGGCCACCTTGCCCATAGGGCAGCCTGGGACAGCAGCAGTGACAGGTGGGAGGGGGAGGCATCACTGAGCCCAGAGGGAAAGGGACAGGGCAATTCTTCCTTGATTCAGGGACTTAAAAGGTCCCCAAGCAGCTGCTCCCACTGCACCCCCTCTGGATCCACCCCTAGGCAATTCCTGTGCTAGAATGCAGATGAGTTTTTCTTTTTATTACTGCTAAGCCAAGACAGTGATATTAGAAAGATTTTGTTTTAATGTGATCTCGCTTCTCAAAGTAGCCCACGACTGACGCGCCAGCCAAAACATGGCTCTAAATAAATAAATGCTCCATTGCTTACAGTGGAGAAAAGACAAACTGTGACGTGCACTGCTCAGTAACAGAAGGTCCAAGTTCACAGTACGCTCTTTGTAAATGTACTGGAAGATTTGCTGTATGTAACTAAAAAGACATGCAAGACAGAAACACTTTGGAGCTCGTTTCAGAGCGGTAATAATTTCACTGCAGGAAAGCAATGAATTTAGTGTTGTATAATACTCACTGAAATCATCAGACTTATGCTCCACTGTTCTTTGATCTGAAACAGTCTTACCAGGGTCACCAGTCTGATCGGTGTGTGTTTTCAACAGGAGAGTCCCTGGTGGATATTCCAGTGCTGATTTCCCTCTCTGGGAGACTGCCGAGGTTTCCATACCGACTCCGTTCCCAGAAATAGGAGAGCTTGGAAAGTTTTCTCCCACTTGCTGAGCTTTTACCTGTTTTAGGTTTTCTACTGCTGCTGGCAAATTAGGTACTTTTTTTGCTTTTCCGTGACTTCGATCCTGAAGGATTGACACCGCTTCTTTAGTTCCAGGACTACAACTATTTACCTTACATGATTTATTATCCCCGGGTTTTTCAGAATAGACATCATTTTGCTTATTCTTTTTGCTACTGTTCCCACTTGGAGAACTTCTCCCCACGTCTTTCACAGATTTATCATTTCTGTTATGTTTGTAATTCTGACTGATTGTAACTCTGACTGTTTTGCCTTCCTCATAGACAACACGGGCAGACTTCCTCGGATCATGATTTCCATTCTTTGAGCTTTTGGCCTCTTCCATTATTGTGAAGATGTGCTTCTTCTGTCACTTAAGACTACTTGAAATTCTCCAGTAATTTGAAGTTGGTTTTAAATCCACAGTTCAGGCAAGAAACTTGGCAGATTGTCTGCTGGAGAAAAATAGTAGTGTACAGTTAAAAATAGGATAAGAACAATAGCAAAACTCCAGTGAGACTATGCAATAAGCAGTCCTCCCTACAGAATAAAGTAAATGTACCCGTTATGAAAGGAAGCATTTTCCAAAAATAGTGTAAATACTACTCAATAATAAAATGACTAATAAAGTAAGATCCACAAACATTTTACTAACGGCTATTTCTACTAAAAAGCGGGGAGGGGTTAGGGTTAGGCTATTTCTACTAAAAAGGGGGGAGGGGACAGAAAACAACAAGATACTTATCACAGTGTTAAATTGTGAACATATGTTATGCTCTCTTTCTTTTCTTCATTTTATAGCCATAAAATGGTTTTGAATAGATCTCTCGACTTTAGAAAAGCGCCGAGAAACACGTCAACAACATACACCGAGGGAAGGAAGTGAATGGAAATATTAAGTAAAACAAAAACATTACTGCAAAATAAAATCTTGCCTAATAAGGCCTTTTAGAGTTGAATTTAGGAGGTTGGTATCACTCCTTGCTTAAGCAATAATAATACCCATCAAAAATGCATGCTGATAATGATTACAACATTGTTTTCCTGTATGGAAGTGATTTAATTATATTCATAAACTGTACAAACAATAAGGGCAATAGGGGAAGTAGTTAGCTGAAGGAATTGGCAATTCGAAGCAGACCCTTTTGTTTCTAGGCTGCGAAGTCTGGTCCAGGTCGAGTTGCCATTGATCAAATAGTTATCAGATAATACTTGTTTGATGCATTATATTAAGGTAGGTTTGTGTAGGAGGAATCTTACTTCATTGACTACTAGACAGGTATCCAGATCAGGAGAAGGAGAAATCTTTTCTTGGGACCAACTATTTCCTTATTTTGATTTTCAAAGCAGACCATGTAGCTAAGAAGTCTGCAGTAAATATTTCTATTGCATGACCTGTGAGACAATGTACTTGCGCTCTGGAATTGGGAAACGTTTTGACGCTTATCTTGCTGGGATCCTGTGACCCCAGGTGACTTCCTGCCCCTTGGACAGGTGGCTGGACTCGATGATCTTATGAGGTCCCTTCCAGCCCGAATGTCTCTGAAATCTATGAAAATGCATGACCAAAAGCAGCCACTGCAGGAAGCTAACTCAGTTCAAAACATACAACATGCACTTATATGAATACAGGAAAAAACATTTCTTCTACAACTCAAAATGTGGAGAAGCAAAGATTTGACCTTTTATTCTTACTTAACACCTGCCTCCATAAAACCTTTCATGATATATTTTTGGATGTGAACTATTAATACATGGTTTCAGGTCAGATCTACTAAAGTATGTAAAAGAGCATCTACAATCAATAGAGCTGTCCAAACATTTTAGCTAAATGCAGATAAGCTAAGCCCATCTGAGCCCTAAGGCCTTAGTAATATCAGTCAGTACATGATGGGTGGGGGGGCAGAACAAGTCTTATTTCTTTGATCAGGCTGTTAAATGCCTTTTTTTTTTTAAATTAATCAAAGAACACTAATGTTGCTCAGAAGCAGAAGGGAGGCTTGTGACAGGCACTAGTAAAAACTTCTAAATAATTTTGAGATTACAAGTGCTGCTCTACAAAGGAGAAAGAACAGTTTTAAAATATTTATAACTGTGGGAAAACTTGAATACCAGTACCTTTGAAATATAAAGCTGATACTTTACCCACTAAGTTACACATCTTGTAGGTAGCAACCACAGGAATTTATGGGTGCTAAGCAAGCCATCAAATAGATACCCATATTGTTCAGCTGGGGAAAAATGGAAACACTGCAAAAAAAAAAAAATCAAAAAAAAAAAATACAAAAATTAACAACCAAAGGCCTGCCTAGATTTTATTACAATATAATTCATGCAAAATTGTATTTAACAGACACAGAAAGGAAGTCAGATTCAAAGTAATGTATTTGTAAAGCTCTTATTTCTTTATGTATTATAACAGCTCAGATTATTCAACCTGAACATAAAAAGACTAATTTACTATTCATCTTTCACGATGATTTTTTTTTTCCACATTTTCCTCGGTTTGAAGGTAGACTAAGCAAGTCTCAATTTCTGGTTCATGAATCTGCACAATGCTACAACTATTTCACTAGCAAACACTTCAGGAGAAGGTTCAAACTACGTACTATAAACTGATGGGATTTTTTTAAATTATTGAGATCATTGGGTTTCTATCTTCTTTCTGAAAAAAAGAAAACCCCAAAAAACAAAGCAAACAACCGACCAGAACAAAATGAAACAAAACTCAAAACAAGAACACACTACGTTCGTAGTGTACAATTAGTTATATTTTGCTTCTTTTTGAGAAGGGGGTCTTTCAATATTTCAGCTATAATGTTTGTCCATAAATAGAACAATTAAGACTAATTTATATTTGTTATATTAGAGGGATAGATATAAAAATATATAAAAAAGTCATAGGTGGGTCTTCCCTTGTTGAGATTCAAGAGCTATCACCAATTTCAGTTGCATGTGAGGCTGTAAGAGTTCACTCGGCTCTTTGCAGGGCTGTGTTAACAGAATGAGAATATTAAAAGTTGACCGAGTCTATCTCTGTAAAGCAGACTCCCACTCCTTTTCATAGGACATACACAAACTTGCAGCCAAGATGAGATAAGCTCCTCCTGGCTCGCCTCCCTTCTAGCTGCTGAAGGAACACCAGAGTCATATTTGAGTCTTGGCTGCAAAAACAAGCGGGCAGCAACTCCAAAAGCTGGATCCAGCACTCCGCTAATAAGCTACATCTCCAGCTGGCAAGCAGAAGATACAGCTCTGAAGACAGGTGAAACTGGATAGATGCTGTTAAGTTAAAAACAATCCTGTATTTTTTTTTTAATCTCCTAAATTACAAGCAAGACCTAGAAATAAATTCAAATCATAAAAAAAGGATTTTTTTTTTTTTTTTTTTAAATCCAGGGAAGCATTTTTTGAGACGATCCTACCTTTTCTCACTGACCACACCCCAAAATGAGTGGCAGGCTTGGCTTTGGGAAGGCAGAACGAAGGTTCAGAGTCAGGGCTGAAGCCAGCTGCATGGAGCAGGGGCAGGGTCTGCCCTTCATGCCCCCCCCAGTTTGGACCTCTTACAGCTTCTGCCAAGTTGGGAGACATTCAAGTACTGGGGAAGGGGACCCTGTTGCCCAAAAGTTTGTCCAAATTCTCCCGCAACTATATAGCTAGCCTAATACAAGTTTTCATGCTGCAAAATCCTTGCCTCTCACATATTTCCTGGACTATCAAGGCTATATCATTCCAACACTACCTTAAATATCTCAAATATTTTCAATTTGCATATACTGTATTTCTTTCTGCTTAGATGAGTAAATGACTCATCCGTTTCGCTTTTAGCTCTTATCAGTGTTTGGCTTTCGTGCAGGAGAACAAGACTTGGATTGCAAACATTTGGAGGAAAGAGAGGGATTTTTAAAAAATTTTTTTTCTTTTTAAAGAAAGTTAAACTGTTTCTAAACTAAAATAAAACAGGAATATTTCGGTTGGACTCAGATTTAATGAAAAGTTTGGGTTGGTTTTTTTTGCACAGCTGGTTCTAGGCTTAGGTGACCTGACTAACGCATACTGTTATCGAGTGGAAGCAAATAAATTGTAGGCCAACGTACGTCATTTATGACTTAATTTACTCAGTTTCTCTTAGCCATGAAAAGTAAAACCTGCAAGTCTTGTGTAGTTTGATTAGCACCTAAACTTAGAAATAAAGGTACAAGTTGAAAACACACACGGATGGCTAGTGGTCCTAAATATCTGGTTACTAATAGCAACACCGTCACCAAAATCAGAGCGCTGAATTTTTATTAAAACAACATCACTGAAGAGTGCTTATCACTGTGATAACAGCAGGACAGGAACCGCCCTGCTTTTATTGCACTGTTTTCAGTTTTCTCAATTATCTTGCTGCTACATAGAGAAATGCTCTTCCAATATAACAGTATGGACTTATTTAACCTTACTTGACAGAGGCTGCAATTCAGCTTGTAGCCTTATCTTTAGATTAGAATACCAGGCCCACTAGCATCACTGGAAAACTTAAGTTTCCCTCTTTAACCTGTTTCATATTGCTCAAAATTACTGCTAAAATTAAAAGGAAAATAGTGTAAAAGTTAAAAAGTATCAAATGAGATACCTGGTGACATCTGAGACACTGGCAGTAAATCAAATCTCAGAAAACTAGTATTTACTGGTATTTTTAAAATTAAATAACTTGATTCATCTATTACTAATTCTGAAGACTGAATGGCTCAAAGGATTAAAAACAGAATATCACCAGTAAATCACCCCCACCCCCAGCAATGACTTTTGATCAATTCTGTGTTACATTAGCTGATTTTTTTCTGATTGATGAACAACGGTTTGCTGGTCATAGTTTAGCTTCTTCAAAAACATGAACGTGTAGCTTGGAGGGTGAATGAAACCTTGTTGACATTAGTTACAACACAGGACAAGGGTTAGAAAGATCATTCAGACTGAACTAGTCTCTTACTTTTAACTGTAGTTTTTCTAGGTTAAAAATAATAAATTTAATATCAAAACTATTTAAACCAACATCATTTTTACAGTTTCCTTCAATTAAATAATGTTCTCTGTACCACGTCCACAAAAAAGGCAAAGAAAGCGAATACTACTATTATATAGGGCCACAGTGAATACGATTGTATTTAATGTGATAAAAGCTCAAAGTTCAGAACTATTTTATCTCAGAGATTATTATAAAACCAAACTGCATGGCTACACTTAAAGCCCGAGCGTTAATTTTCTAGCCTGCCAAAAGGTAAAAGCAACAAAAGCCAAAATAAGTCTCGCTCCGCTATTGCTGAGAAGGTTGCATTTAGTGATGTCAGAGCTGAATTTGGTCCTGAATATTTACATGAATATCAAAACTATCTAAATGATTATCAAAATGTCATTATGCTTGTAATACATAGCTCAAAGCAATCAGATTTTCTACTACCGATGAGAAATGATTAATCCTATAAATTGATTACAGGATTGGAAGAGGGCTAACGTCGTCCCAATCTTTAAGAAGGGGAGGAAGGAGGACCCGGGGAACTATAGACCAATCAGCCTTACTGCTATGTCTGGGGAAATCCTAGAAAAAATTATCAAGGAGCACAGGTGTGGGAGCCCACTAGCTAATGTGATGCGGAGGGATAACCAACATGGGTTTTTAGCAGGCAGGTCCTGCCTCACTAACCTAGTTTCCTTTTACGACAAGGCCACCAATTGCTTAGATGCAGGAGTCGAGGTGGATGTTATCGATTTGGACTTCAAGAAGGCCTTTGACACGGTATCCCATACTATCCTTATAAATAAACTGAGGGGATTTGCCTTGGATGACTATACGGTAGACTGGGTAGCAAACTGGCTCAAGGGTCACACCCAGAGAGTGATGGTGGATGGGTCGTTGTCAACCTGGAAAGATGCGGGCCATGGAGGCCCTCAGGGCTCAGTTCTGGGGCCAGTGTTGTTCAACACCTTCATAAGTGATCTGGATGAGGTGGTGGAAAGCACCCTGTCCAAATTCACGGATGACACAAAAATATGGGGTGAAGCTAGCACCCTGGAGAGGAGGAACCAGATCCAGGCTGACCTCGACAGGCTGGGGAAATGGGCAGAGAGCAACAGGAAGCAATTCAATAAGGACAAGTGCAAGATGCTGCATCTAGGGAGGAAGAACTGCCACCAAACCTACAGGCTGCGAGGCGACCTTCTCAGCTCCGCTGAGCCAGAAAGAGATCTCGGAGTCACTGTTGACTCCAGGATGAACATGAGTCGCCAATGCGATGAAGCAGTTGGCAGAGCCAATCGCACCTTGTCGTGCATCCATAGGTGCTTCACAAACAGGTCCAGGGAGGTGATTCTCCCCCTCTATGCGGCACTGGCCAGGCTGCAGATGGAGGACTGCGTCCAATTCTGGGTGCCACAGTTCAAGAGGGATGTGGACAACCTGGAGAGGGTCCAAAGAGCCGCTGTTCTGATTAAAGGTCTGCAGGGAAGGCCCTACAAGGAAAGGCTAAGGGACCTTAACCTCTTCAGCCTCTCCAAGAGAAGGCTGAGAGGGGACCTTGTGGCAGCATACAAATTCGTAAGTGGGAAGCAACATGAAGCAGGCGACAATCTGTTCACCAGGGCACCCCCTGGAACAGCAAGGAACAATGGCCATAAGCTACTGGAGAGAAGGTTTAGGCTGGACATTAGGAGAAAGTTCTTCACGGTAAGAGCTGCCAGGATCTGGAATGGGCTCCTAAGGGAGGTGGTGCTTGCCCCATCCTTGGGGGTCTTCAAGAGGAGACTGGACAGGCACCTGGCTGGGTTCACATCACCCCAGGGTTGGTGACTCTTTTCTTGCCTGCCAGGGGCAGGGGGTCAGACTAGATGGCCCACTGAGGTCCCTTCTGACTCTATGAATCTATGATTAATGAAACTTATAGAAGGTACATTCCTCTCCCCCACCCTGGGCAGACAAGGTTTTCCAAAAAATGAAAAAAAAAGTCCTTTTTCTCCTGATGCATAAATTGGTTAACTATATTCAACGGGGGGTGAGGAGGGGGGTGTCCGTCCACCTTCCTCTGAAGCACGGACACAGCTGAAGCTGGCAGGGATGAACTACTGCTCTGAATAGCTGGGTAAATCTTCCTTTCAGAGGCCTAGTTGGTAAGCCCGCTCACACTTGCGTTCCCGGTTATTAGACACTTTTCTATCAGGATAAAATTCTCACGGATCAGATCAGACCAGCTGGGTAGTGACCAAGAGGGCTGCCCGCCCTCCCCTGCAGCACAGGGCACAACTCGACTAGGCATCTCTCACCTGATCAACTCCCTGACGTTTCAGGGGCCTCTAGCTTCGTTCTTAACAAAAAGTTTTTACCTCCTGAAGTCCAACTCAAATCTCTGTATTTAGCATAAAGAGACCTGGAGGAAATATAATGGCCGATGGTCAAGCTAGATCTCCAATAGTCCCTTTTGGCCTAAAATGCAACATAATGTTCTGAGAATTATCAACAAAACCTAACCTTAATAACGATTAACGTTTCTACACCTAGCTGGCTTTTCACCATTACAGTTCAGCGGGCTTGCAAAATGCAAGGACCAGACAGTTTCACTTTTGACAGTTTTAAGTTTCATTTCCTGGTTCTCTTCCAGTCGTATTAGCAAAGGTTATATTTGAACTGCACCAACTAGAGGGAAGTGCTTCGATCCAAACAGGGCAAAAATGGGGCTTTTGTGTGTTTATTAAAATTTCAGAGACATTTCTATTCTTTTGTGAAACCTTTCACCTCTCCCCCTCCCAAAAGTTTAATTTTGCTCTTAAGCATCATTTAACCCTTTTATTTTTAAAAAGGAAACTACACTTTGTGTTCAGTTTTGTTGTACCAGCATACCTAGGGGGCAGAGGGAGGGGACTGGATAACTTCTGTGCCCCAGCTGTGTATGGTTTTCATATGCACTTTGTCCAAGGGCATTTACAAGTCATTCAAGCACTACTCATTCTTCATGGCATTAGGAAAAAAAAAAAAAAAAAAGTTCACCCTACAGCTCAATATGGTTAAATTGCATTTATTCATATTGCTAGAATTTAGAAGCTGCATCTAGATTATAACACCAAAATCACAGAGATTTATGGCTCTGAGCAGTAATGTTAATAATTACTGCAGCATTTCAGGCTTATGCATCTACCAGCAATGACCCAGGGCATCTAACTGTTGCTTTGCCCCTCTGATATTCCTGCCTGTTCTGGTCCTAGAAGTCCAAGTATTTAATTTCACAAAAGATCCCACTTCCAGCATCAAGCAAGAAGAGCAGAAAGACAGCAAGCTGAACTGTATATTATGTGAAAAACTGGTGTTGCCATAAATCCAATTATCTGGGTTCAGTGCTAATCTCTTATCACTCAGCAAGGAGGTTGCTTTTTAAATGTTGCAACCCAATTTGAAAGGCTAGTAATTTCTCCAGTCTAGTCCCAAGCTAAGAAATTTG
This sequence comes from Alligator sinensis, assembly GCF_000455745.1. Lineage (NCBI taxonomy): Eukaryota > Metazoa > Chordata > Crocodylia > Alligatoridae > Alligator > Alligator sinensis. The sequence goes on along the minus strand of NW_005842811.1, from coordinate 42,805 downwards.
GTAGTCAGCTTCCTGTGAAAAGTTTCCATCTGCATAAAATGCTTTATACCAGACTTAGACAACTGACCATTAAATTCCTTTTTGAGGGGAATAAAACAATTTTCTTTGATACAGAAGCAAGCAGACATACTGCATTTCTTTTCATCTCAATAGTTTTCATAAACAAGATGTACAGGTTGCAGGTTATTTTTTTTATTTGCATTGACATACTTGTTCTTCTTTTCCACAGAGTCAATATAAGTGGGAAAAAGTAAAGAAAAGGGATGTGGGCCTTAACACTGGACCACACTTTGGTGTGAAACTCCTAAATTCTCATTCCTGCCCTGATAACGATCCCCACTACAAAATGCAGCTGAAACTACTTCCCAGTCTCAAAGAGGTGTTGTGAACATTACCTACAGTTCATCCTTGTCCAGCATCACGACAATGAAAGCACACGGTATGCCTGACCCTGGGCAAACTCGAATGAATGAAGGGACTCCTACCATGTTTTGGATCAGGCCGCACGTATTATTGTAATCACGCCCTAAAATGCGTGCACATTTTACTAAGTTAAGGAACTGTTTTAACACAACTTATGCAATAGGATGTTTTTTCAAAATGCTGTGCGAGCTGTGGGTTCGCTCATATAGAATTAACTCTAAGCAGTGACACATGTTTTTGGAACAGTTTATCTGAACCCTTGCTTTAGAAAAGCTTTGGAAGGGAGTACATTCAAACACTTGGCATACAGTCTGACTCATGACAGTCTGCAAACAAACTATTGATTACAGTCTCCCAAGCCAAGGTTTCTTTTTTGTCAAGGAAATTCTGAATCTATGCATAGCTGCCAATTTGAGATCAGAAAAGGTAGACAAATGAAGTTTCTAAAGAGGATTCTGAGTCTTACTCACAACAGTTGCATTTGATATTACCTACTGTTGTCTACTTCACTGAATAGAAATAGGTACCTGTTTTGTCTTGAAAATTTACTGAAGATCATCAGCAGACCTATTCATTTAAAAAAAAACAAAACGTTAGAGCCAAAAGAAAGTTATTAAAACCACGCATGAACTCATAGATAGGCTGTACTGGATAAAAGTTAAATATGCTAAAAAAGGATTAGTATTCAGACTGTAACTGTATTCGTCTAGAGGAAAAGGCAATCAGGGCTCGTAGTAGAGATGGAGTTTGTTTTTTTTTTTTTACAATTTTTTTTTGCAGTATAATAAAATAAAAAGATATCATCTCTACTACGAGCCCCGATTCCCTAAAAAAAAGGATTTACATTTAGGGTCACTAACACCAAGGGATAGTGTAGTTAATACAATTTGACACTGCAAAGTTCAGAGAAAATTACTGAAGTACCTACACTTAAAAGAGAGTGTTATGATTTACCAACATGTAGTTTATGTTCATCAATATACCAGTTGTTAATGCGTGAAAAATCAGCACGAATACATTAAAACGCTAATATAACATTTGGCCTCGATCCTGGAGCTATGTCCATATGGAAAGGGGATAACGATAAGAGAGAAAGGCTGCTAGTATTTTTTTTTTTTTTTTAATTTCAGAGCCTATTAGTACGATCCCTGGAAAACATTAGGATTTATTCAGCACTGGGCAAGAAACTATGTGAATACATAGTAAAAAATTATAATCCTTCTCAGGGGAGCCCAAAGGAGAAAAGGAGGAAGGGGGAGGGAGCACCACAAAAAGGAACTAGAGATATTTTGCTTTCAGGTGGACTGGAGATAAGCACGATTCACTCGGCCGCCCCCACGACAACTAAGACGATGCCGGTATCCCCCCCCCCCAACACAACACAACACAACACAACACAACACAACTTTCTAAGCACTGTTTCCTGCCAAATACGTACCCCCCGCGCCATCAAGATGCCCCTGGTGAATAGCTCAATGCTGCTGGCAGCTCCCCTCCGGGCATTTGTGCAGACAGATCACACCAGGGCCTTTCTGCAGCAATACAGGGGCTTCCTCGACCCCTTCCTCAGGCTTCGTTTCACTAAAAACCCCGGGCCCGACGGGTCAGGCAGCCAAGAGGGGGTTTCTCGCTCCTCGAGAGAAAGTCTCAGGGACCAGGGCACACGCCAAGGGGCCGCAGGGGAGGCACCAAAGCAGGTAAACAGACCTGCCCCAGGATAACCCCGAGGGCAGTCACAGTACACGCACGCTCAGCCCGGGAAGTCCCTCGCCCACCTCCAGTCGGCCCCCAGGCGCCGGCCCCGCGTCCGGAGTCGCTGCGCGCACGTTCCCAGGCGGGGTCACGGGCGGGGCGGCTGCGGCTCAGCTGTGCCAGCCCGACCCCGCTCTCTGCCCATTGCGCCCCTGCTGTCTGGCACACAGCCAGACCGGAACTGGCCGCTCACTTCCTCTTCCTGCTTCCAGAGGCCTCTGGGATCCGCAGTCCAGACTCGCCCGGGGGGGCACGACTCTCGTCACTTCCTCTACCGGCTTCCACAGGCCTCTGGGATTTGTAGTCCGGAATGACAGCCCACAGGACCCTCCTCCCCACCCCACCCCTTCTGTTACACACTCCTATCACATTTCCAGCTTGCGCAATACATCACATGGCATGAAACGTACATTATGTCACCCCCCCCCCCCCCCCCCCCCCCACCCCCCCCCCCCCCCCCCCGTCTCAATGGGACGTGCCCCGGCGTCACCGAGCCACCCTCCGTGGTCTACCGGAGACTTGGAGGATGGGGGTCACTACTGATGTTGCCCCCACGTCTAGCCTTCCCCGTTGGATCTGCTCATCTTCGCTCTCATCAGGCCATGGGTCTCACCCAACATTTCCTGGCCTAGAAGCATCGTCTGCCAGCACCCCATTGGGCATATTTGGGGCCGTATTGGCGGGGGTTCGGTTACGATTGTCGATAAAAAGGCATCCCTAGCCCCCTAGTCTGTCCCGTGAGCACACATAGGGCTTCATCCGGTTATAGTACTACCCGTGTTTGTCCGGTCAGCCTGCTCGCCAGCTCATCTAACAACTCAAGTAACTTCTTGACGACTGTAGAGAGGCCACTGAAATCATTACAGAGCTTCTGGCACTGACCCTGCCTCCTAGTTTTGTTGTGCACCTACAGCTCATACACCTGTCCAGCGACCCCAAGGTCACAGCAGTCTTTCTGCCTGTGCGTGGCTACAGCCTGATGTCTCTTAACTGAGCTGGATGTAACCGGCCACTTTTATAACACGTTCAAACAGTCTGTTAAATCCTTCCGATGCATTTATTCCAAAGACAACATCAACAGACAGAAAAACCTCCCATCCAAGCACCGTATATGGCGGAGACCCTGTAGATGATTGGACATTGCTCTGGTAGGCCATCGTGATATACGAGAGTACCTCGTTTCGTACTGTCAGGTTGTCTTGAATCAGAGACAACCTGAGTACAGTTGAACTGTTCCACTAGCCCATCAGATCAGGGGCCGATAGGGTGCCGTGCAGGTTTTCTTACATTTCCAAAAGGTCACAGATGCGACAGAATAGCTGAGATTCAAAATTTCTCCCTTGGTCAATGTGGAGGGACTGAGGTACACTGTGATAGCACACAAATCTCTTGACACCATCTGAGCCTCCTGATCAGGGAAAGGGTAGGTAGGCTTCAGCCCACTTGGAGAAATAGCCAGCCGCTACTAAGACATACTTGTTTCCACGTGGTGTAGTGGGTAGGGGACCCAGGATATCCATGACTGTCCTTTCCAGGGGTCATCCAGACTGTGTGGAGATCACAGGAACCTTGGGATTACTCCTCATCCTTTTGCGTGCTGCACATCTCGCACAGTTTGCACCAGTCCATAATAAATCACCTCCAACCTAACCAGAAATACCAGGCCTGGACCTTAGGAGAGACTCTGTCCAAGCCAAATGTCCCCCACTATAGGAATCGTGCAGGGCTTGCAGAATTATTGGCATTTCCCTCTCTGGCACCACTATTTGAATGTGCTTGGGTCTCTGGGCAAACCCAGGAAGCTTCCGCACCAGGACAACTTGCCTAATGCTTAGTTCATGCCACACTACCTGGTATCGCTTTAGGTGAGGATGACGTTGCCCTTCTTCAGGGAATTCCCTGCTATTGAGTTCCTTCTACCTTATCGGTTTTTTGATGTCAGCATCTTCCCGTTGTTTTTTCCACCAATCTGTCAGCCATCTGGCTTTTTCTGCCTCTGGGTCTGGTTCACCCCTGGCTGTCTCAGCAGTTGATAGTGGTTGTATCCCCACTGTTTCATCTTCAGGTTCAACTTCCGCTGTGTGAAGTCTACCGAATAAGGTGTTGGTATTCCATGGTTGCCTCTTGAAGCGATGCACGCTGCCTGGTGGTCGAACTCTTCCAGCTGCTCCTGTTGTTCACTCCTGATTGCCTCTACTATTGATAGTGGTCATATCTCCACTGACCTGCTTTTAGGTTCACCCCCGTCATCCACGTGAGGCCTATGGGACAAGGCATCGGCATTCTGGCAGTGCATCGCCCTGGAAGGCAACATCTGGCAGTAGAACTCAGCCAGCTGTTCCAACCACCTGGCCAGCTGTCCTTCAGGTTGTTGAAAACTGTGCAAGTACAGGAGAGAACTATGATTTTCTCAGCATGAAGCGTCTTCGCAAGAGGAAGTGCCAAAAGTGCTTAGTAAAGGTCACCACATCAAGCAATTCCTCTCTGGCAGCTGCATATTGGCACTTGGCTTTGTTTAAGGTTCAGCTGGCATAGGCTATTACCCATTCTTGGCCTTCTTCAACTGGGAACAAAACAGCTCCAATGCCCAGGTCACTTGCATTAGCATCCAACAAGAAAGGTAAATGAGGATCAGAGTATGCCAAGATAGGGGATAACATCAACTGCTCTTTTAGCTCCTGGAAGGCATCTTGACATTCTTTTATCTTATCGGAGAGTTTATGCAAGGGGTCTGCAGTGGTAGCAAAACTCACCACAAAGCTGCAGTAGCAGGCTAGACCCAAAAAGCTGCACAATTCTTTCACATTTCAAGGTACTGGCCAGGTTTTGATGGTCTCCACTTTCCCTGGGTCAGGGTCTACCACCTCTGTAGAGACCACATGTCCCAAGAAGTTCACTTCCTTGCAGAAAAGCTGACATTTGACAGGTTTAATTTTTAGATTGGCTTCCTTCAGCCTCTCAAGCACAGCTCTCAGTTTCTGCAAAGGATGAATCTTTCAGGAGCACATCACAATGATACCATCTAGGTACACCACGCAGGAGGTCCCTTGTAAATCCACTAATACAATATCCATCACTCTCCAAAACGTACCAGGAGCACTGCATAGCCCAAAAGCCATAATATTAAACTAAAAAAGCCCCTTCTTAGTGCAGAATGCAGTCTTAGCTCTGTCCTCTGGGTGCACTTCCACCTGCCAGTACCCACTAGCTAGGTCATGGGTAGAGTCCAGCATGTTATCAATTCAAGGCAAAGGGTAGGCACCCTTAACAGTAACATCATTCAGCCCATGGTAATCCACTGAACCACACATTTCTCACTTTCATCCACACCAACACCACAGGAGCAGCCCGTGGGCTGACAGAGAACCTGATGATGTCCCTCTCTTCCATTCCTTGCAGCTGCTGGTCAAGCTCCTGCTGGAAATGTATAGGTACTCTTTGTGGCACTCGTTTGACAGGTCTGGCACTGTCCGTGTCGATCCGGTGCTTTGTTAGGCCTGTCTGTCCTGGGTAGTGGTCCCACAGGCTGAGTACATCAGGATGCTCCAGCAGTGCTTCCTGCACTGCCCCTGCTTGCCATACTGACTTAACTTGAACTCACATGCCAATAGTCCTGCAGTCCATTGGTGGTTCTCACCTGGCTCTCCAAGGTGCTGGTACTTGTCTGAGCTCAGTGCTCATAGCAACTGATTTCCCTGACCCAGGATCCTCCTACAGGACAACCACACCAGTTTCAAACATGACAATTATGGTACCAGGATATGAGACCTGAGGTTCTGCCAACATGCTGGCAATATGCACTGGGATTTCACCCCTGTGGCTTTTACCCACTGCAGTTTCCATTAGAAGCCCCAATTCCTTATTGGGCTTAGGTTCAAATAAGCCCTTCTAGTCCTTGCAGGACCATCTCTTCTGTTCGTCAGCAATCATTTCACTTCTAGGAGGTATTGTCATATTCTTCTCCACTACTACTTCACACACTCCGGTTTGACCATCTGTGGTATATAGGGGAAAACTTCGCTCCAGAAAGGAACAGGAACAATCAGCAAAACTCATGGCGACCTGAAATTGTTTTAGGAAATCGGTGCCCAACAATGCATCTTAAGCGGCATCCTCTGCTACGAGGAATTTGCATGGCAGCTACAGGTCTTGGAAGCTGATGGCTGCACACCATTCCTCTAGGACTGGGCGCACCTCCCCATTGGCAGCCTCGAGCACTAATCTACAAGGTCGAAGGTCCCTTTCACTCTCTTTTGTAACTTGCTCCCATACTTGGTGAAGTACAATGGATACCTGGCCACCTGAGTCTAGGAGGAGTTCGCAAGCGACCTCTCCTAGCTTCCCCTCCAGGTAGTATCCCAACCTTGTGGCAGTGACAATTACCACCTCATCCTGCAGGCCTCTGGGTTTACCAGCAACGGATAGGCCCCTCTGCACTGCCCGCTTTAGTTTCCCTGCCCACAATGCCACCTTCTCTCTGGGCACTCCCTCCTAAAGTGGTCACAGCAGCCACAGTGCCAGCATCGGTCAGCAGCCTCCTGACGAGATCCCAGCTATTGTGATCCAGGGGGTCTGTACTGACCCATCTGCCTTGGGGCTGAGCTTTCATACTCTTTTTGAGTTGATCCAGCTCACCCTGGATAGTCTTTATTGTCTCCATCATCATTTGCAAAGCTAGTGGTTCCAGGCTTTGGGTGTGTACTCCCAACTTCTCCTCCTTGGCATGCATATGTACCTTTGTCTTGGTGTCCTGGGTACTTAGAGCCCTCAGCTTGTTTGCCAACTCTAACTTAGTGGCTAGCTTTATAGCCTCATCCAGGCCCTGGGGTTTTCCCAGAGTTGGGCCTGCACCTCCCCACTGAAAGCACTGTTGAGAGAATGGTCACGATCCAGCATATCCTATATCTCTGGGCTGGCTTGTGGGAAGGCCTTTACAACTAGTTGTCCTAGAGCCAGGCCAAACTCTTGCACCGACTAAGGTGAGGTCCTCTTACAATTAAGGAAAGTAGCACCCACCCAGCATCTGGTTCCAAAGCATCTCCCAAGGCCCCTATCAGGTGCTTGCAATCCCACTGCTGAGCCACAGGTAGACCACCCTAGTCTCTCCTGTGAGCAACAGGCTCAGGAATTGTAGCTTAGTGGCCTTACATCATTTATTTAACACAGCTGCCATTTCAAACTGTTCATGCCTGTCAACCCATTCTTATTGCTCCCTGCTATAGGGTTCTGGATTGAATCTAGGTCTTAAACCAGTAAGTATGGCACATGTTCGTCCCCACCCCCCCGAAGGGTGCTGCCCCTGTGCAGCACTTGTCTCCCCTGCTCAAAGCCCACACAATGACAAAAACTATGTACACGCTGCAACAGTTTGCCCTGTGCCTTATGTCCTTTGTCCGCCAATCCCACTACTGCCACCAGTGGTACCAGACCCCTGCAGGATCAGGCACGAGCATCACAGCCAAAAAAGCCTCTCTCACTTTTACTTAGAAAGTCTCTAGAATTCGGGTCACAAGCCAGCAGACCAAAGGGAAGGAACAACTACAGGTTAGGAGACATTCATGGTATAATAACATATACTCAGAGGGTCGGTATCGCCAGAATACATACATTCAGCACAAGTTCCCTTTCCCGACCTCCGGACGTCCACCCAGGAGCCAGCCTTTAGTCCAGAGTCACCCTGTGTGGGTTTCCACGACGGGGGTCACACGTATTCAGTGTGTCGCTCAGCTGTGCTGTCCAGTCCTTCCTCTCCCCCCCATCTCTCCCCTGCCGTTTGGCACAGAGCCAAACCGGAATCATCCGGTCACTTCCTCTTCCTGCTTCCAGAGGCCTCTGGGATTTGTAGTGCAGAGTTACTACCAGCAGGACTCTGCAGGGTTGCTCCCCTTCTGTCACACACTTGTATTACATTTCCAACTCGTGCAAGACATAACACTACACAAGACACGCATGGCATTTACAGAGGTACTTCCACCGCTCTGCGAGGCTTACACAACTATCACAAAACATGCCGTTTCCTTTGCAGGGGTTGCAATTGCTAATGTGTCTGGCTAAGAAGCTCCCTCCTGCCTACCTAAGCTTCTTCTGACAAACGCTGCAATTAAGTCATACTTTAGTGGTTGGGTCATCGCTCTTGCCAGAGAAAAGGTTATGTCACAACCCTTTGGGATTAGACTGTTACTATTCTAGTCCCTACATTAAGGCATTAAGAACACAGCTCCCTTTGAAAAGCAGAAACATGACAACTTTTCAACAGATTCAACCAGAAGGAACGTCTGGGATCCAACGTATATTGTCCAGGAATCCAAATACTCGAGCACCATGAGAAATGAGCAACCGGGGTCATACGATCCCTGTTTAAATGGAAGTGACTATGTAACCTACATTTTCTCTCTCTAACCATTACATTGATTTTTTTTTTCCAGAAACTCATCCTAAATCTGCCTGTCTTGCCTTATTCTCAATGCCTGGACATTATGTTCAATACTGACATTCAGCCTGGACTATTCCTGTCCTTTGGCCTTCCAGCCACACCACTGAAGGCCAGAGGGCTCCAGTGGACCTGACTCATTAAACCATTGGACAAATCCTCAATCATCAGGAGCAAACCACCTCCTTCAGCCACGTGTGTCCACAAGACAATCCTACAGCAAAAAAAAAAACCCTGCAAAAAAACCCCAAACAGATGAAGAGGTCAGAGATCCCCTGGTGCCATGTGCCAGGGGGGAGAGAAAAGCCGGGGGGCCGGGAGAGAAGCCTTCCCTGCCCTACCTCCAGTACCACAGCCTGATCTGAGATCTCCAAAGGACTCTCCCAATTTTCAAAAAATAGTAGCTGAAGTTGCCAGTGACCAATCTGTTTCTCGGAGGATGTGCAGTGGAGCCCTGCAGGGACCAGGAGCCCATCTCGGTGCCCGGGCTAGGCTCCAACTGCCTTGAGAGTCGCCCTGCCAGCTCAGAGGAGCCCCTGTGCCAGCGGGGAGCTCATCACCAACCAAGTCCTGCCCTGACGCAGGGGTGGGGTGATTTGGGGAGCCCAACAGCACCCGACGTCCTGCTACCCATGCATGTGCAGCAGCAGGTGGAGTAAGGCTGCCCCACGGATAGGTTTCCACCTGCCCCTTAGCAGGTGGGGCAATGCTCCCCCCATGGGGCAATCCTCCGTGGGGGGAGAACAAAGGAGAAAGGACAGTCCCACCCCCACAGGGAGACACATGGGCGCTGTAACAATATGTATAGATCTCAGAGTCAAAACCAGCAGCAGCAGAAAGGAGGAGTCTCTGCCAGCACTGCCCCGCAGGCGGGGGGTGCCCTTGGCCACAGAGCATTCCCGCAGCCTCCTTGCCTGGGAATGGGAAAACCCTGCCTGGGAGCAGCAAGACATGGTCCCCTCTCCCCCCGGGACGCAGCCTCCCCTCACATACACATCCAGGGGGCAAAGCCTGCCGGGGGGAGAAAGGCCTGAGTGGGAGGAGGCCAGGAGTGGGGTCCCCCAACTCTGCCAGCAGGCAGGGGAGCGCGGGGAAGGGCCAACAGCCCCCCCGCCGCCAAGCCCAGTACCTGGCAGCTTCCCTAAGGGTGCTGGGGTGAGCTCCCCCAAAACCTCGTCCGGTTGCAGCAGGCCCCAATGCAAGCAGCTCATTCTGGCCTGGCTGCCATATCAGCCATGTACTGCATTTTGGGGGAAAGGTAAGCCACGGCAGGAGAGAAAATAACCTCAGCCCACACAGGAGTGGGGCAGCTCCCCTCAGCCAGCAGCTGTGGGGTGCCCATGTCCCTCCGAGGGAGCAGGTCCCCCCCCAGGCATTGAGAGATAGTTGCCCAGGGCATGGGGACAGAGGGTGACCGCTTCCTGCCCTCCCAGCTGGTCTCTGCAAAGGCACCAGGGTTTAGGGCAGCCGACTACTCCTCCTCCCCTCCCTGCTGTTTTAGTTGTGCCTGGCAAGGCGAAGGGACCTGCACTGCTGCGGTCCCCCCGGGGAGCAAAGGGGCTCCATGGAGCTCGCCAGGCTCAGCTCAGTATGAAAACACCTCCAGCTGTCGCCACAGCAGCTGTCTCCGCACCGAGACCCTGGCTTGGGTCCAGGCAAGATGATCAGTGACCTCCTGCCAAGGAGACTTGGTGAACACGGTCTCCTTCCAGAAGTTGGGGGTTAGATCACCATAGGTCTTGGAGACTGCAGCAGAGGTGGCATTAGCCAAACTGCCCAGTGGGGCAGCACAGCCCCTGGCTGAGGCATAGCAGCCATGGGGACCAGCCCCCCTCAGTAGTTTCTTGGGAACTGGGGCAGATGCACACCTGTACCACGGGGCGCTGGGATAAGTCGCACCAAACAGACCCACAACAGCCCGCACCCTAGCAGGGTCTGCTATGGGGCTTACCAATCTTGTTGCCCCAATAGCCTCGTTGCACTGGTACAATGGATAGCTCAGCCAGGAGGACCGCCCCATGAACAGCAGTGCCAGGCCCACTAGGACTTGGTACCTCGCTGAATACGTCACTTGAAGCATAGAGTAAAGTCTGGCGCTGAAAAGTGCTTGTCACGTGGACCTCCCCTGTAACTCAGGTCCCTGCGTGGGGTCACACTTCAGCTTGGATGAATAAGCTGGCTGGATGCTAAGAACCAAGGACTAAATGCTGATATTGGATTTATGGCTCATTATCATTTACCCAACTCCTGAATCCCTTCCGCACAAGGAAGAGGCAAGGATTTCTCAGGGTGATATTGAGACCACCTATGTAGCTGCGATAAAGTTAGACAAGCTTCCAGATGTAACACATTCTTCCTCAGGTCTCTGAGTCTAGGAATACAATTAGAAAAAGGAGAGATCAAGGGCTATCCAAAGAAGGAATTGGGGCGAGGGGGTCAGTCTCAGCTTCTGGACACTAAGAACCGAGAACTAAACACGGATATTGGCTTTACGGCCCATTATAATTTATCTAACTTCTGAATGTTTTCCACGCAAGGAAGAGGAGACTGATTCCCCCTGTTGATAGGCCTTGATCTCCCAGGGCTCAGCTTTTTTTCGTTGTGCATCTGCTACACCTAAGAACCTCTCTCTTGGCCTCTTCCCTATGCTGTGCTGAGCGTGTGCTTGGCTTCCTTGATTCAGAGAAGGGAGGAAGAATGACTTACGTTCAGAAGCTTGTCTAACTTTATCCCTAACTACATTGTTGGTCTGATAAAAGGATATTATCCTAAGAAATTCTTGCCTCTTGCATAACTTCTGGACTTGTCATGCTTACAACCATTTCTACTTTTCTCACTTAAAAAGGGGTTGTTCTGTGGATTGGTGCAGAAACATAGCTGGCTTCTCTGCTTATGCAAAGGAAATGTTAATAAAATGCTCATGACCAGCACTGATGTTAAGAGGCCAGGCTGAGTTTCGAGGAGAAATTATAACACTTTCAAGCAAGCAGATCATAATTACTGGGGCAATATAGTATGGCACGAGGCAAGGATTTTTGTGGGTGATATTTTTTATTGGACCAACTGCAGAGTTGGGATACAGCTAGACAAACTTTCCAATGCAAGGCATTCTTCATCAGGTCGTAGTATTGCATGTAGTATCACCAAGTCAGTTCCCAGATTACGGGTATAATCTGCCTGTAACAGGCTATGACCCCAGGGGTGGCCCTCATGCCCCTTGGTGGTCACCCTGCTCCCGTTATACCCTTGGTCCCTTAAGCATCCTCCCTTTTCTGCTTGTCTGCCGCGCCTGGATATAGCCAAATATTTAGAAAAGGAAGGCCGTCCTTGGGATCCCTGAGCGAGACCTTATCCACTCCTGAGCTTTGGTCTCATTTCTTAGCGCCTTAAGGGCTTCTTACATGGCTCTGATCATCCCTTACACCACACCCAGGCCTTAGAGATGTCACCGTTCACTATCAAGCTGAATTTCCATCTTGACTTATACACTGTCCCCTGCAAGCAGCACTGCTTGGATCCTGCACCAGCACCTTGCTGCATAGGAAGGCGGCGTGCTGGTGGGGTCTGGGAAGTTGAATTGTGCCCTGGGGAACTTGGGCAGCACATGGCCTGCTGGGAGCCTGCCCAGCCAGACCTGGAAAGGTGGGGCGGAGGTGGGGTATGGCCACAGAGGGAAGGACCAGGACCCCCGGTAGCTCAGGGGATGCCTGGCCTGGTACCAGGCAGCTCTTCTCCTGCCCCTGCCTGACACCCCTAGCCTCCCCCACCGCCCCTGCCCGACACCCTGAGCTGCCCATGGGACAAGCCAGTCCCTTCTTGGGCAGTCCCAGACGTCCTGACAGCTGCAAGAGCCTGCTGAAGGCAGAAGCAGCGAGGGGCCTGATCCTGCTTTCGGCAGAGCCTGCCCACCCATCCCATGGCCAGAGGCGAGCTGCAAGGGGGCCAGTCCTTCCCTCCATGGTGGCGGCGCCAACCCCCAGGATTGGCCAAGCAGGCTGCCATCAGGCCGTGTGCTGCCCAAGCTCCCAGGGGCACAATGCAACTTCCCCAGAGCCCACCAGCACACCGCCTCTCCCACAAGCCCGCCTGGGCTTCCAGCACCATGCACACTGTCCCCGCTGCCTTCTCCCATGGCCAACGCACCCAGCTACCTTCCTGCCACCCCACCAGTGAGGCGGGGTCAACTTACACCAGATCTAAAAAAATCCAAATTTTTTGGTGCGGAAATATGGGGTCGACTTATACACCGTAAAATATGGTATCTTACTTATTTAATGATGACCCTTCCCCTTGACAAACCTGCACCCAAAAGTGAAGACAACACATTGCTGGATTACAAAAAGTTTCATTTCCTGTCCAAGGGATCCATTTTCAATACTCTGTACATACGCAACTATGGCACTCACTATTAAATGCTGCATGTGGTCTCCCCTTTGCCAAGGGGTAGCAGAGTTCACGGCATGGCCTGTTGTTCCCCCATTTGCAGCAGAAATAGGTGACAAGGAGTCAAGTATTCTCTAGTGCAGTGGCTTTCAAACTTTTTTCATTTGTGGGCCCCTAAAAAAATATGAATGGAGGTGCGGACCCCTTTGAATTGTAAGTGTGGGTATTCACACATTTGGCAGACCACAGTCATGTTTCACAGACCCCTTAGACAGTCTGCGGACCCCCAGACCACAGGTTGAAAACCACAGCTCTAGTGTAATATCTTTCTTTACAAAATGTACCCAGTCCTGTTTCCTCAAACAACTGGCATGTGGGCAACTCCCTCGTTCAGGACATTCAAGTAAGACACGACTGCCCTAGATCCAAAGCAACTGTACCTGTGTCTCAAGCGCTTATGCCAAACTACCTAGCTAACCCACAGGGCCCATTTCCAACTGTGATAGAGCCCCAAAGTTTTTACCTTTAAAACCCCCAAACCATATGGTCTGGACAAACGGCATGGCCATTAAACCTCACCCTAGAGCAGCTGGCCTGTAACCCAAAGAAAACTCAAAAAGGCCTAAGAAGGATGCTTTACCCCACAATAATCATTTATGAATGGGGACAGCAGCTAGCGTTTCATCCCGAGTACTTCTATATTAGTTCTCCCTAAAGATCAAGATCAAGCTTGCAACACCCTTTGGTATATAGCAGGTTAGTTGCTCCAACATCTAGTAAGTATATTAAAAATACACATTTAGAAGGTCAACAGTAAAAAAAAGGGCCCAAATGCCTTCTTTTCCTAGAACACAGGCGCAGGCAGAACTACACAGGTGGGGACCCAGCATCTTCGAGGAGGAGGATACTGCCACGAAATCAGTCGAGCTGATGAGACCAGCGCTTGCATTGATCTACATCAGGGGTCTGTAACAGTTTTGGACAGAGCACCAAAAAAACCCACAACCTCGACTAGCAAGATGCTGGTGTGGCGGGGGGCGGGGAAGCCACAAGAGGCCCGATCCTAGCCTTGGCCCCTTTCCTGCCGTCTGCCCCAAGGCACGTGTGCCAAGCAAAATGCTTTTGCTCTGGCACCCGTGCCCGGTGTGCCTACCCCTGACCTACGTGTGCACTGCTACCAAGTAACACTCCCTGAGGATGGAGTACTGCGATGCCTCCAGGCCAGGCGCGGTCAGGAGGACTGCATGAAACCCAGATGCCACCAGGGAAGAGATCAACTCCTGCAGGGAAGAGATCGTCCTTTGCAGGGAAGAGATCAACTGCTGCAAATCCTTTTGCTACAGTCCTTTCTTTCCGGCAGCGCTGTGCTCTGATGAGAGGGGGCTGTGCAGCTCCTGCCTTGCAGCATGCTAGATCCGGAGGGCAGTGTGGAGCACAGGCTTGCCCCTGCCTTGCCCAGAGCTGCCCTCCTCTCCCTAGCCATGCTCCTGGCCGCGGTGGCCCTGCTGCTCTTGGCCCTCTCCGCCTCTCAGCAGAAAGAAGTGGATTTTTATACCTTTAAAGCGGTCAACATCAGGGGCAAGCTAGTTTCCTTGGAGAAATACAGAGGCTCGGTAAGTCCTGCAGGGAGATCACCTGCGGTTCTTACTGCACTAACCAGCCCCTCTTTGCATGCAGAAGGGGAGGGGGGATTGCATGCACCTCGTCTGCATCCCCCCCCTGCTGCGAATAAATTGTTTGCCAACTAACCCGTGCGTGTGCAAGGCTGGTTCTTGTGCAGGCGGCGCCCTGCAGACGTGGCACGCGCGGCGGCCCGGCTCTGCAAAGTGTGCGGGGCAGGAGCCCTCCGGGGACGGGAGGGAGGGAGCGAGCGAGCCGGGCGGCGCGGGGCAGCCCGGAGCAGAGCCGAGCCGAGCCAGGGACGAGGAGGAGCAGACACTCGCTTGTACACTTCGGCTTTCCCAGTCCTGCAACGTGGCGCTCGCGCTCTCCCGTCCCTGCGTGCTTTGCATCAGGCCGAGGGCCAGGGGAGGTCCCCCCGCTTGCGATGCTGGAAGTCCTTGTCCAGCTGAACTTGGCAACCGAGGGGCACGTGGGAGCGGATTCTCCCTGCAGGGAGGGGGAAGAAAGCAGCCTGTGAACCTGCTTGAGTTTAAGTCATGGCCTGCAGGTTCAGCTCCGGCGTGGCAGAGTCCCTCCGGCACACTCTTGCCTTCACGGGGGATCACGACGGTGTATTTACCCCCCCCATTTAATAGGTGTATGATGGATCATCACCACCATCTAGTCAACAGCCCAGGTGCATGGATCATTACCACCATCTAGGCACACGCTTGCCTTCACCAGAGGATCACAATGGTGTATTCCCCCCCATTTAATAGGTGTATGATGGATCATCACCACCATCTAGTCTGATAGATAACAGGCTGCACCTTTCACCTACTGATCGCTGTAGAAGGACAATTCAGGGTTGAGCCAGAGCAAGATATGTAGTCTTGATGTCAAGAGAAAGATCGTACCTTGTGGATGCAGGACACAGCAGGATGAGCTGCGCACGTATCCTACTCGCTTCAGAACAGTCTTACATACTCCACTCCTTGGCATTGTGACATAGCCGGGTCATTTTTCCACCCTGGCCAGTTGAGGTGGCGAGCCAGCTGCTTGCAAGCTGAAGGATCATAAGGGAAAAGAGTAAAACTAACTAACTAACTAAAAGAACCAGGCCCAGCCTCATTTGCTGATTTGGATGAATGAATGTGGCCTAAGTATAAAGTTGATCGAAGCACCTACACACTTACCTTAAAATAGGGCTTCCTAGTGTTGACAGCAATGCACCCATTTACCGGAGGGAGAGGCAGGACTAAGTGAGACAAAATGCTGTGAGAGGATCAGACAAGATTCAAATGCCAGGTGTTCCGGTCTGCTCTGTATGAGGGCCGTTCAGCTTCCCTAGCTCAGGCCAGGAGTTGCCTACCATGTGGAAGGGAAGAAGAACTAGGAAGTTCCTCTTTGGTGGAGTGGTTTGAGAAACTCCCTGAGGGACTTCATCTCCCTGGGGGGTTGTCCCCAACTCTCAGGCTTTTTTTCCAGCTCAGTGTTTGCAGTTTTACTGCAGTTGTGCGGTGTCAGGGGCTCTTCACGGTGTGGCCGATCCCATGATCCCTTTAAGGAGGCTTCTTGCTGTACAGAGGTACCGTGGAAAACCTAATAAAATTGTAGGATAGAAGGAATGAAAAAGATGTACCTGTTTCCACCTCATCATCAGGCGATCACTCAGGGCAGGACAGCCTGCTTCTCCCATTTCAAGTGCTTTTATTTAATGAAGACAGCCATTTAATTGAATTCCAATCTTCTTTCAAAAAAATTGAACTTGACACTAGTCACAAGTGAAAAAACAATCAATTTAGTAATAAGACATAGCATCCCCCATTTTTAAAACAATAAAAGTTAAGTACAAGAATAAATTGTTAAACAATGTAATTGTAGAAAGATAAAGTTATCCTTGCAGTTAGCAGAAAGCACCACACTTGGAGCTAAGACTACATTAACTGACACATCAACATGGTTGTATCATCTAATGGGATGAAAAATGTCTTTAGCTAAATAATGAGAAAGTACCAAAGCAAAAGAGCAAAGTCAATTATTTAAATAAAGGTTTCCTGTTAGCCGATTTAAATCAGTGAGTTAAAAATCAAATCCACTCTGCTGGACACTCAAGTGTCCCATCCACACACATTCTCTTAAAGGTGGATAATTATTTAATCATTAGACTGTGTTGAATTTACCCCCAGAGAGGGAACTCAGTACCCACTTGCTCCAAAAAGAGAAGTTCTTCCCACGCGAGTTGAAGGAGTGCTCCCCTGCCCTGCAGGAGCATTTGGGATTACAGTCTTGCAGGCAGGCACCAGACCCTGGCACATCTCGGGCATGAGTAGGTTTGATGCTTCATCCAGACCAAGACAGCAATGCACCCATTTACGGGAGGGAGAGGCAGGACTAAGTGAGACAAAAGTGCTGTGAGTGGATCAGACAAGATTCAAATGCCAGGTGTTCTAGTCTACTCCATATGAGGGCCATTCACCTAGATTGAATCTAGGATAACAGCAATGTTGTATGGTCCATCTACATTAAATACGTTCAGTATGAGGTGCAGTGATGAGTGCTCAGAAAAAAAAAGATACCAAAATGCAGATAAGAATAGTATTATCTTAAGTAACTGAAGAAAGCCCATGTTTTGTTTTAAAAGTGGTGTCAGTCTCTGTGCTCCCTGTTCTCAGAAGCAGCAGCAAGGACGTGTTTCGAAGGGTTATAGCATGTATGTGGAAGTCACCACTTTCAGGATCTCATCCCCACGGTTCCACTGCTCCAGTCTGTGCTGTACTTTAGCCTCAGTTTACACATCGAGGCCTAACTGCATTAACCTAGTTTTATGATAGGTAGATATGCCATGCTGAACCCTAGTGAAGTAATGTTAATAAAGCACTTTAAAAAAGGCATTATACAAAAATGCCTCTATACTTATAGAAGGCACTTTACATGAATTAGAGCTGTCAGCAATTGGACAATTCAGTGTTACATGTATGCATTTGATGTAAGGTTAATGCAGATCTACAACATATTATAGCGTTCTGCATTATGATTTTGCAAACCAGGGTAAAATGGCATCCCTAAACAGGCGATCAGCTGGACTGAACCCCAGACTTATGGGTTTAAAAACAGAAAACTCCACTACTGCCTGAGTTACAAGTTCAACTTGCTAGTCTGAGTGAATTCATACTCCTCCATTAGTGAATTCATACTCCTCTCAGTGACCTTTTCACCAGGGAGCCATATAATATATGCATGATGTACACCAGTGTTTAATATGTTTGCAATATTGAGTGGTGAGTTCACTATTAAAATGCTTGGATTTTCTATGAAAAAAGGAAAGAAAGCCTAGTATCAACGCAGAGGCTAATGCATGGCTCAGTAGGAGGACAACAATTTTGAAAAAAAGTCAAGGGTGAACTATAGGCATTGTACGCTAGGTGGCAAACTTGACTCACATTCATCCTACCACAAGCAGATAGGAAAGGAGGAAATCTAACGGAAGAGTGGGTTTTATTAAAACGGTTAAAAGCTTTAAAAAGTCTTAAGTGCACCATCTTATTGAGACAATGAGTGTGAATGGCTTATTTGTAAACAGCTTTAAAACATCTCAAACACGTCCACTAGTCTCATCATATGTAATGCAGGATAGAAACACTTAAAAATTAGTTTTGTGCCTTTTGTTTTTTTATACTACATAAAGCAAGCCTGGAAGTACTAAAGCATGGTGCCATAGCAATGTCACTGCACAGCAACGTGTAGACGTGCTCTGTATGCAACTAAAGAGGATTAAATTATCTTCACCCTTAAAGACTTGCTCTTTTTTCCTTAAAAGCAAGTAAAACTACACAGAAGCTTTAAAGCCAAGAGCCATAATGTGCATGGACTCCACCCCACCACACTCTACTAGGTGGACTTAGGACTACCCATCTTGGACCCTAGACCTTAAATTACTAGCTACTAATGTTACTGTAGTCCAGGGATGCTGCAAAAAGTTCTGGATGCTCGTGATACCCAGTGTGCTGGCAACTGTGAATGTCCAAAAAGCCAAGACGGTTACCCTGTGTTATACATTTTGCAATTGATATTTTCCACTCAGCTAACCCAAGTTCTGATGCAGTTCATGGACTTTCAGCCCATCATAATTTCCTCCATGGATTTTACAGATTATATTTTATCTAATATTACAGGAATGAAAAAATGCTATGTGTGTGCATTTTAGCACTTAGGAAAAGTGCTGCGTTGACAGCCCTGAACTCCTCTGCTCATTCCCAGAACGAGCTGGGACAGCAGGAAGAGCAGTAATGCATGCTTCTCTCAGATCCACCCACCCAATATCTGTCTTCCCTCCACATTGGGAATAAGGATGACATTTCTTTTGCACTCCACAGCATCTCTGCTGAAGCTGCCAGCTGTGATGGCATTATAGATATCCATTTGTTCAGAGTGGGACTGAGACTGCCAACTCATTTCTGATAGTTGCCGTGTAGGTTTCTCCCAGTATTGGCACCATTTGAACTGTCAACCTGGTGACACCTAGATCTGTATTCCATTACAAGTACCCCAAGCCATCCAGTTCCAAGCATCTGGCCTATACAAATGCTCCAAGCTTCTTGTTAAACCTTTTTAACAAAAAAGAAAAGTAACCAACCAGCAGGACAAGCCAACACAGAAAAAAAAAATCCTGTAGAAGCAGCAAAAGCACGTTTATTTTCTAGTTAACACTCCAGATATCAAGCCATGAGGAATTGCTCTATAGCAGTAGCCACTAACCGGTAGATCGTGATCAACTGGTTGACCGTGGAGCCTCTAACAGTTGATCTCAGTCTCAGTCCCTGATCTTGTTTTTTTTCCAAGCTGAAGTTAGGCATAAAACATGGGGGCACAAAGTGGCTGATGGAGCTGGCAGCCAGACTCCATTTCCCAGCAGCCCCTGGCCTTATGGCTTGGGCTGGTCTCCATGGAGAC